>NC_062969.1:28933636-29020147 GCF_023119035.1 Salvia hispanica
TACGATTATTGGTAGCGGACCCTACATTCCACTAACTTATTCACACTCAAATTTTATTTTAAAACTAATATATAAAAGTAGGACCCACACACCACTAACTTTTTAGACCCACTTTCTATTACATTTCTTAAAACCCGTGTCGGGTCAAATGGTGCCAAATTTTAAGGGACGGAGGGAGTAACTTTTTCCACCCACTTTCTACTATATTTCTTAAAACTCGTGTCAAGTCAACCGGTGTCAATTAACGAGGGACGGAGGGAGTAATTGGTGACAAATTATTAAAAATGTTTATTTAATAAGAGTGACATCACATACCCCTAAAAAATAGCGTCATGTCAAGTCAACCAGTGTCAATTAATAAGGGACGGATGGAATAATTGGTGACAAATTATTAAAAATGTTTATTTAATAAGAGTGACACCACATACCCCTAAAAAAATAGCGTCAGGGGACCCTAACATTTAATATAATCACGAATGCAGTGTTTTTAGTCACTTTCGGACGAAAATGCCCAAATGGCTTGAAGGGAATTTTTGGCAATCACTAAATTTGCTGACATATGAATTCTGTCACATTTCTTTTAGCAACTTCTTATATGATTTTTTAATAAGTTCTGGTACTTAATACGTGATTAAAATTTTGTCATTATTTGCAAAAAAAAACTTCTTAAATCCCTCTACTTCTAGTTAGTGGTAATAATATGTACTAGTTATAATTCATTCTAAAACAACCAAAAATATAGAAAGGTGAAGTTATTTATGCAGTAAAAAATTGAATCAATAATACACAGAATAAAAAATATTTCATATTTATTTAAATGATATAGTAATTATTTTCTTGAAAATGCTGACATTTAAATATTATTTCATTATATATCATCGAACTAATTTGTTATTCTAAGCCTAACTTTAAGAAGATTTTAAGATTGATATTTTATTGAGAATTTTAATTTAGATCAAACCAAAAAATTTTAACATCATATGAACATTCAAACCAAAAAATTTTAACATCATATGAACATCATATAAATTTGCATAGTTTTTAACATGAGTTATTTGAAAATATTCAAGTATATGCTATTAGCTTTTAGTCCTTGGAGATTTTTTTATTAATAATAGTATTTGAAATTAAGAGAATGTAATTTTATAAATTAATACTGCAAAATTAGAATATTTTCAAAAAAAACAAAATTGATCTGTAAATCAAGGTAAAAAAAAATTAGGGGAAATAGAAACTCGGAAAAATACTAAAAATGAGTTTTATAAGAAATAAAGGGTCTCATTTTGTTATTTTCATATTAATTAATGCAAATAATGATAAATTTGTATATTATAAAAAAAAAATTAGAAACGGTAAATAATGATAAATTTTTAATTACGTATAAAATACCAAAACTTATTAGGAAATTATATTAAAAAAGTTGATGACAGACATAATGGAGTGATAAAAATGTCCTTATAGGGCCTAATGATGTTTTACTCCGAAAAAATATCATTCGTGATTATATTAAACATAAGGATCCTTTAGTGCTAGTTTTTTAGTTAGGAGTTTATGGTGTCACAACTAGGGATGTCAATCTAGCTCGAAACCCATGGGTCGACCCGAATTACCAGGTAAAATCATAGGGTTAGGGCCGAAAAATCGCAACCCATATTCAAAAGCGGGCTACACGGGCTAATCCGTTCGGGTCGGCGGGTCATACGGGCTGGCCCGGGTGGGTTGCGGGTTAGCCCACGGGTTGAGCATTTAATATAAAAATATAATTAAAATTTTGGATTATATACTTATATGAAGTATATTTGGTAATATCAATATTAAATACAACACTGATATAAAGAAGTAATTATGAAATGCATGATTTCCATTTAATTGTAGTCGATTCATGTGTGCTATTAACTAAACGATATATTTATCTATTTTGTTTCAATTTTCAATAGCTATTATTTTCTTTCTCTTGATCACTTAGATAATACTTTACTATTTGCGACAATCTGCTTTTTAATAATTTAGAATATTGGATTGGATAGAAAGTAGTAATAACATATAAGATTACTATTGGCCCGAATAGCCCGTGGGTTAGCTCGAAACCCGAACATTTAGGATTAGGGCCGAAAATTTATAACCCGAAAAATTCACAGCCCGAATAACTCGCACGCAAATAGCCCGACAACCCGAGTGGATTGGCCCGAATCCGAGCGGGTTAGCCCAATTAATATCCCTAGTCACAATCCAAAACGTTTGGGACTAATGAGGCGGTCCACTTATTTAATAAAAACAAAATGGCATGATTATTGGTGATATTATTAAATAAATGAATTTGTTAACATCAATTCTTAAAAATTGTCTCCCTCACCTCCACACCGTCGCTGCTCTATTCACCGCCGTAGTATCGGCGGCCCTCACGCTGCCGCCGCGGTAAGCCTCCTTTTCACTGTTTTACCTCTGATTGTAGATTCTTCAGATTATGTGGAACAATTCTTTTCAGTTGGGCCGTTCACCCCACCCCGTTCACCGTTCTTCTCCAAACCCCAACAGTTTAACTCCCAGTCCCATTCCCATTCCACTTGCATTTAATCCCGATATGCTTGTATTTTGTTTTCATCTTCACGCAAATACTCTTCATTTCAAGTTGGTTCGTCAATATGTTCAACTCTGTATTGTCTACCACATGCTCGATTAAATGTGTGAACGAAACGGAAGTCGCCAATTTGCATAAAAAGGAGTTTGTGATTGCATTTTACACTCGCTTGTGTATTGTTTACAGCTTGCCAGAATGAAGCTGAGAGTGGTCTCCAGGAAGATTTATGACTATGTTCGAAAAGATCTGAAGGAGATAGCATTTCCATCGTCGTTGCCTGATCCGCCCCACATCAAAAAGCGCCAAAAGCTTACTTGGAAGGAGCGATACCTTGTTAGTTATCTTAATCATGATTCTCCTGTTTCAAATAATTGTTTCGTCTCATTTATTGGAATGCAATGGAATGAAAATCCTATTTGATTGCATAAACAAGATGAAACCTACCATCTTTATTGATACTTGTATATGTGGAGATGCTAAGGTGTTGAAGGAAGCATCTAGACTGTATGCTGCAAGCTGGGTCAGGGATATTGGTCCAGAACTCAGGCCAAATGAATACAAACAGAAACTGGAGAATGAAAATATCCTCAATGGTGAAAAAGGGACGTCGAAAGAGAAGGAACCGTCAACTCTAGAGGATCTTGGTAAGGGGTATTGCCTATTATTTTCAGGAAAATGTGCAACTCTAATCTGAAAGTTAGAAAAAGAAGAGGAAAGATGAATTTGCATATGGAAGAGACTTAAAAAAGATTTCTCCATGTCCACGTCCTCAACTTTGTTAGAGTATTAGAGATTATCACTTCAGGCATCCATTGCTTAATATATTTAGACTATAAATTATTAAAATTGATGCAAAATCTGCACCCAGGCCCTTGTGTAATTGCACTCCATTATAAGTAGTGATATTTTATTAACTTGCAAGTATTGATATGCATTAAAATAGTTGTTTGTTAGCATGGTTGTTTAATAAGAGGAACAAGATCATACTTGTATGACAGAATTATGTGCTCTGTTTATTGATGATTAATGATTATGGTTTGGTTTGGTTTGGTTTTGTTTTGTATGCACTATATAGCTGTGGCTGCAAGAGGAGGAATGGAGACGTTAAGACCTGCTCTGCAACGAGTTTACATGACCAGAGCTTCTGCTTATAGAGATGCACTTAAAAGTTTTATCGAGGGTTATCAAGAGGGTATACAACAAGTTATGGAGAAGAAGGAAGATTCTAAAAATCAACAAGAATCCCACCCTCCCAAAGGATAGATTTCATTTGCAAGAGAATTGGTCCGATTCCGCGATTCCATATCTTTGGAGAAGTTCTTGTTGTAACTAGCATTAAAGGACTTTATAATGTGCTGAATCGAGACAGAACACATTCCATATTTTCCTGATTCAAAAAGTGGAATTAACATATTATCTGGAGACAGCAGCTTAAGAGAGAATGGCTGTTCACTTGTTTGTGACAGTTTTCAAGTAAACATGGTACTACATTCTTTTATCATTATTTCACTCTAACTTCGTGTGAATGCTATTACGCAAAGTTTCATTATCTTTTGTCACTAAAATATTTAGGTAGAGGAATCAAGCTAAGATTTACCTCTAAAATTTGTGTAACTGAGCTAAAATATACTATCTGCAATCTTTACAATAAAACCTACAAAATATGTCGTCTAAAATTGTTGCTCTTCACTCGCCTAGGGTATGCTTATATTTCTTCTTTGTCAAGCTCAGTGCAAAGATCTGGTTGTTAGAGCATCCACAGCGGTGTCTCTTATCCGTCTCTTAACCGTCTCATCTCTTCACTATTCATGGGCCCCACTGTACTTTTCACTCCATCTCTTAACTAAGAGATAGCACCCACATCAATCCATCTCTTAACCATCTCATCTCTTAACTATTCATTCAATTTCATTTTTCATTTTTATTTTCAACAAATCCAATTAATAAAAAACACACTTCATTAAATAAAATAAAATTACAATTTAAAATCCTAAAAATAAAAAAAAATACATAATTAAAATCCTAAAAAAATAAAAACACACATAATTAAAATCCTAAAAAATAAAAACACACGTAATTTAAAATACTAGAAATTAAAAACACTTAAAAAATTACTCCGTCGGCGAATCATCCCCCGAAGCCGGTGGCAGTGCACCCGGCTGAAGACCAAGTTGCCTTGCCATCGCCTGCATTCCGAGAACATGATGTTCGTATTGGGTAGGCGTCATCTTGGAAGTGTCAGCCATCGTGGAGAGCATGTATACGGACCACAGGGAAGTGTTCGAGCCCATGCCCGCGCCCGCGCCCGCCTGGCTCGATTCGCCCCGGCTCTTCCCCTTCCCCTTCCCTTTCCCTCTCCCTCTAGCCGCCTTCGCCGCCTTGGTCCCTTGCGGTCGACGTCGGGAACCGGAGGAGGAGCCACCGGCTTCAGTGGGCGTGTCCCCAGCCTCATGTGAGGCGTTACCGATCCGCCGCCCTCACTAGACGAGTAGCCACCCCCCGTGTGCTTCGTACGTTTCGAGCTCGAGGACTGGACACCGCCAGCCCACCGATCTTCGTTTCTGCTGCCAAACATCGATATGTTTGAAATCTTTTTTGACGTCGTCTCTAAAGACGCGCATCGCCGCTCGCAGAATGTCGGCTTCGCTGGCTCCGCTTTGGTAATGCTTCGCTTCACCCCCGTAGACCGCGCAAAACTTTTTGACATCTCTGTCAACCCGGTCCCAATGAGCGCGGAGCATCTTCACGGTGCGGGGGCGACTCCCCCTCGGCTTTGAATCTGTGTTGTAAAGCTCGGTGATCTTCTGCCAAAAGCACAATTTGTTTTGTTGATTCCCGACGATGGGATCGTACGAGACGGTGAGCCAAGAGGTGTATAGAGTCATCGTCTCCTTGGAGCTGTATGGATGACGGCCTAGATCCTCATCCACCTCCTCCTCCACCGGGGTCTCTTCGTCTCTTCGTCCTCGGTATTCCTGAATGTGTTCTTCCTGAAAATTCTCCCTAATTTGGGACAATCCCTACGTTGCCCTCGGAGGGGGGGAGGGACGATAGTATGCATCCAGATCGAAATGTGGAGCTTGGTACGGCGCCGGCGTTGTCGAGCCATCGGTGCCCGGCGTTGACGAACGAGCCAGCGAGTTGTACATGCCCCCCCAGTCACCAAACGCGTTTAAATCGAAGCCGTCGGAGCCGCTGGAGTTTTCATCACCGGACATTTTTAAAGAAATTGGAGAGGGAAAGAAAAGTGAATTGAGAGAAGAATAGATGTGGTGTTTGTAGTGTTTGTGTGTGGAATGGAGAATGAAAGAGAGTAGTGTGTATTTTATAGAATAAGAAAAAAAAAATTATTACCGTTGAAAAAAACGGTAATATTACCGTTAATTAAAAAAAAAAATTAAAGCGATTTTAAAAAAAAAATTAAAATTAAAATCAGATATTCGACGCCCACTCGCGGGGTCAACGAGTGGGCGTCACGCACCAACAGCGACGTGCCACGTCGCCCAGCGCGTGGCGAGACCGTCTCGCCAGCTGCCTCGGCGAGACGGGACGCGGGACGGGCTCGGGACGAGACCGGGACGAGATGGACGCCACAGCGGCGTCTCGTCTCTCCGAGACGAGACCGGGCTGAATTTGTCAGCCGCTGTGGATGCTCTTACGATACGATCTTTTTTTTTTTTATTTCTTTTAATCAAGGAGGCACTAAAGAAATCTTCAACTGATTGCACTAGAGAATATAATTGGTGAAAAAAAATCAGTGTTGAGTGCTAATGCTGCACTTGGCATTCTCCCAACGGAAGCATATATAAGAAATACAAGTGAACAATGCTTTCCATATGACTCCAACAACTATTCAGGCTATCTTCGAGTCATCCGTTGTCTTTCTCGTTTGCGGAAGCGGTCCAGCATGAGCTCATCTGTGGCAGCTTGCCTTCGACCAGCACCATCTGCAACTGAATCTTGATTTCTAGCCTCCACACCAGTTTCCTGTGCTCCCTTGTCCTTGTGAACCTCTGGATGGTCTGAAAATATATTATCAAGACAAATACTAATATATCAGCCAGGCTTTAAGGAAACCAAATAAGCCAATCTCATGGATTATTGCATTGATCAATACACTCAAATCCACAAGGTTATCCATCAGAGTATCTGTGGTAAAAAAACCCACAACATGACTCAGAAATACCCAATAACAAGGTTATCCATTTCATGTTCATTAGGCAAGGAATCTTAACTTCATTGGCATAACTTCTACTAGTAGTCACAGCAAAAGATTTAACTTTTCCGTTTTACAGTATCCAAGTTAATCAATTTGCACAAAACATCAGTTGAATGAAACATGGATAGAATATTAACATCAGCTTGACTTAGACTTCAGCGGATTAAATTTCCCAAACAGGTCACACTGAAATCACACATTGACAGAGGTAATGTCAAATAGCAAGACCATTATCATTCTGTCTCAAAGTGAATGATTTGATGCAAGGATAAGACGTAAATATAATTCTTGGATTGTCTTCATATGGTTCAATATGCAAAGAAAATGAAATCACCTTTCCTAAGTTTCTCCGCATAGTCCTTGCCACGCTGGAAAAAGTCAGCACTGAAACTTGCAGGAATGCTGGAGTCTGCTTTTGGACGACCCACATGCCTCCTCTCCTGTAAGAGCTTTTTTGCAGCCTCTGTTTCCTCAATATTTCTTAGTTTGTATCTACAGAGTTCAGTTGCAGTTAATCATCGAGTAACAATTTATTGACATTAGCACTTCCTAAACAAGAAATTTTTTTTGAAGGCCATGCATCTGATCATTTTCTTAGCAAGTTATATGGCAAAATACAATATAGCCTATCCACAAAGGGGGCATTCGTTTTGAGTGATATGATGGATTGATAAAATTTTGCGCTTGTTTGACCATTTTTTCCTTCAAATACTCAATCTATGTTTTATTATATCTATCATGTCACTCAAAGTAAACGCCCCCATAGTGTAATGGGGCTTGGTAGTTATTACTTGCTATTGTCATTCATTCATTGGTTGTTCTTATCTATAAACCTTCCCATAGATATTGACAATGAAGTTTCTCCCATACTCCCTAGTCCCTACTGATTAGAAGCTTAAATGTCTACCACGAAAGAAAAGAAAAAGGCATACTCTATGGGAAGCTGAATTTCGGCAATCCCTGTTGTCCACTGAGTAGACTGCTCTTCTGAGTTTAGCTTCTTCACCTGATAAAAGAATACCAGGGACTTTGTAACATTGATTTTCAATCTTAGAATGCCATAAAGCATTTAGTGGAGGATGCTGGGAGAAGAGACACAGAACAAAATTGTGAAATTTGTGAAAGTTGTAACCTAAACAAGCAGCACTCATTGACTTTTTTCATCATCCTGGTGAAAAGAACTGCCTGCTGTTCTATTATAATAACCCCTGATGTAGGAAAATACTTTCTATAGAAGCAATGCAAATAGTATATCTACAATAAAGATAAACTAAGAGACTCTGTACCAGACAATATAAGCATTCATGTCAATAGTAACACAAATGAAGCTTGAGTTTGACTAAGACACATAGTCTTTTCAGGACCAGGGCCAGTAAGTTGATTGCTCCGATTTTAGTGCCGAAAATAGTTAGAAGATAAAGTACTTGGGAAATAGTATTTGTTAGGGTGGGAATTTCGTTTGGGTTAGTAGAATCTTGGTGGGTAAACTATTTAGCTGTCATTGATAGGGACGATCTCATTTAGAACCCAGTTATAATAAAAGATTTTCACCACTCACTTTCAGATGCTCAGGAATTTTATACAGCTCATCCTCTGCACGCTGAACTTCATTCTCGACTTGGTTTTCTGCATCAATATTCTTGCCTCTTTTCTTTGCCAGTTCTTGTTCTACATATCTCAACCTGCACATCACATTAAATTTTTTTTACAGAAAGTAGATAAAAACAAACGTACAATGGTTGAATTATTTGCAATGCATCTTGGTTATAACAACTAAAACTATACGACTTCCACCCCATTTCAACTCATATGTTGTTTGTGCCTAACACATTATTCTCTTACCCAAATATAAAAGCACTACTCTATATAATGATTTAGAAAATGAGAAGGAACATGGAAATGGAAGTTATTGCTGCAATTCATATTTCAAACTAAACACCATGACTTTGAAGACACGAAACTACATAATTGCAACCCTCAATCCAATTTTCAACCCCTTAAAAAGCCATATAAGAGTTCTAGTATTACAACCGTTCCCCTAAAACTAGCAAATTAGTTGAACTTAACAACACATTATAACTACATCAAAGTATTAAGGGAGTGTTTCATCAAAATTACGGTTTTACTATAAGATTGCATGGCTTTGTGAAAGTGTTTTATTCCTAAAAGATAGAAATATAGTTGTAACAGGTTTGGCTCACCAATAAAATCATAACACGAACAGCAATACGGCATACAGGTAACAGCTCAATAGTCAATACTAACTCCAGCCTGGTTCATAAATTAGACGATTTTCCTCCTTTAAGATCTCAAGCAAAACCTATGTCAAACATTTTAGCATTCATGCCAATATTGAATCACTGGAGAGTTATAACCTCAGTTCATTTCTGATTGGAGCATTCTAATTATGACATTCATGCTACTTGGAAGGAAGCAAGGTCATTGAAATTCCAATCCAATTATAAAGAGCAAGCCATTAGCGAGGACGTAACAGGAATTAAGTAGGATAACATACATATTAGGGTCCTCCACCATGACAGCAGTTTCTTGGGCAAAGGTGTCTTGCAAAACTAAGTCGTCCTTCTCAATCTCGCCTTCATTCTTATCACTAACAGTGCGAGTCAAAGCAGCCGCACTACTGTTAGTTGCGGCAGCCGCAGACGGCACAGTCGGTAGGGCGGGCATCCCCGACTTCTTCTCCCTCTGTTTCTGAAGAAACTTCACCTCCTCTAACGACAAAGCCAAACTAAATGAAATTCCTCAGAATCTCAGCTACACACATACACAGATCTATCGAAATTATTCAATTAATTAATTGATGAACAGCATCGCACCTCTTTTCCTGGTCTTGGTCCTGATCCTCGTCTTCCACCTCAATTCTTCTTTTACGAAAGTTCTTTGCCTTCATCTCGTTCACCGTTTCCTCCTAAAATTGGGCGGTGGCCGGAGCTGGAGGATGACTTCAATTCTAGGAGCAGGGAGATGGAAGACTATCGTCTGCAATTTTTTCTAATTCGAATGGGCTTTAAATATCTTCACTGGCCCATATTCTGTAGTGGGCTCAAATTGAATACTGAGCGGCGGCAATTTTTTTTCTTTTTTTTATAAATCTGGCATTTTTTTTTGTTTTTATTTTGAGTGTTTCGATGTCTTCGTCGGCGGTGAGGTCATGGAGAACGGCGTTTCTGACCCTGAGGGATGAAAACTCGGCTTCGCCACCGTGCGCCACCGTCATTCGCCTCCTTGAAAAACTAATTTTGTCCCCATCCGACTCTCTCGTTGCTGCTGCGCCGCAGTTGCCACCTCACGAGGTACCCTTCAACTCCCAACCCCACGAAATCTGATCTGATCCGATCCGATCCTACATTTTTGCTGCTGATTGCTAACATGTACTTGCAATCGCAGCTAACATCCGACTTGATTCTATTATTGGAGTTGGCTCGCGACCTCTCTTATTATCAACAAGGAATTGAAGATGTTACTCAGACCTTCGTTAAATTATCTGCATTGGTACATCTTTGCACCTGTCCTGTTATACCTCTTTTTCGCTGATTGGATTTCCATATCACGCTTGAGTTTTGGTGGTGTTGTGAGGACTACAACGAACTACTTGCAATTCTTTCGACTGAGAGTCTCGGCCTATCAAATTAAGGATTTAGACTCACTTTTTTCAAGTTGCTCAGTTTAAAGCAGTTCAATTAAGTTCATTCAGTTGTAAACCAATCACCCAAATAACTCTAGTTAACTACATAAGTGGCGGTTTTGCGAATAAACTACTAGGAAACATCCTAACCCTCCACCATATGCGATGCAGACTCAGTCGTTGTCTGCTTCCCATTCTTCACCCAATTTTGGCAAACTCTCATTTAATGAGTTGCTATCAATTTCCTCCTTGTTCAGAACAACTTTGTCCTTGAGGCTGAAGTTTGGAAATTGAAAGTTAGTGTTGTCGAGCTACAAGTTAACATTCATTTTGTAACTGCCAAACTGACCAAAGTCCATAACTTTAAAGATAATTAAACCCTTTCCTTTCTGATTCATTTATTTTTATTTGCACAATGATACGATACTCAGATTAGCCGCACAAAAGACCAGTTTGGCTTTGGATTGAGAAGTAAAATTTGCTCTGTCCCTTTTCCCGTTTCTAGTTATAACTTCTAACACTAGTATTAATAGTTGTAGAGTCAGTTCGTTCAAATGTTTCTCATTGTCAAAACAACTTTAGTGATTATCATATGAGCCTACATAAATAAAATTTGAAGTTAAGAAACAATTTTATGTTCATATCCTAATACAAGAAAAGAGGAAATAATGTGAGGTTGTATTACAAAAATTAATTGTCCATCATGGTTCTAAAACAAGTTTGTGACATGTGTAGCTGAATATTTCCTTTTTTGTTGCAGATCCATGAAATCAGTCATTCCTCTTTTCTGGAAATGAATTCTACTATGTGGGGCCTTGTGCTTGACTCTTTCAAGAGGATAGTGCAGGTTTTCTTTGGCAATGTTGAAACAGAGAGAGTAATCATCAGAAATGTTGCTCTAATCAAACCCACCAAGAATTGCTTAGAAAGTTTAAGGTATGGTAATTTGTCTTCCTCTCTTTATGTTTCTCCCACTCCTTCTTTATATACTGTTGTAGTTTCAGAGCACACAAGAGGAAGAGTTACTCCTAGCACATGAATAAAGTTATAAAACGGACTACAAATTTACTTCCTGCATACCGTCTTGTAGCTAGTTATATTTTTGTAAATAGGTATGCGACGGGCCCAATTTAGGCTGCCACTAATCTGCTCTCCTTCATTCATTTCTCAGAGTCATGCCTTCCCTCTTTTCTCTTCCTTTACCAATTCCTTTTCTTAATCCTTCTTTTGACATGGAATTATGGATGGACAACCAATGGCCCACACTGGTGTACTATGTCATCCCTATCACATATTCCTAGCCATATTTCTTTCACATGCTAAGATGATGTTATCAGCATAGTCAGATTAAAGGATGCTTGTTTTATTTGTACATTGTTTCATTTGGGGGAATGCTTGCTTTCTAGTGCTTCGTCCTAGCATTAGTTTAAAGCTCCTCAAGTTTATTACATTAACTTTCTTCCAAACTCTAAAACCTCACCCTATTTCTCCTTTAGTTTTAACCATTTTCTGGGTTGGGCTTGCTTGCATATGCTGCAATATTTGTAAATATATAAGTAGATATCACCTATAGCTAATGCACTAGTTGATTATTCAACTTTCAGGTTACTTTTTAGTTTATATCAGACAGCTGCTTCACTATCTGAAAACGGGCAACTGCTGAATTTTGTTCTTGAAGTGGTTGCGTGTTTTCAAGGGGACTCAAAGCATTCTACATATTTTAGTGACAATTATTCAGTATCTAGAGGAGTGTGTGAAGTCCTTACAGTTGCATTTGCCATGATTGGTGAAACATACTCAAGAGTAGGTGCTTCTTTGCCAGTTGAAATCTGGAAGTCAACGATTGTGGTATGTGCCAATTGTTTAAATTTGTGTTACAGTTGAAAACACCAACTAAAATAGCAATAAAGGATTTGTTTAATTATTTATTTATTTGTAGGTCCTTAGAAAAGTTATGGACATCTTGGCTTCTAAGGGTCTTTTGATGGAGGATAATACCGTTGCCACGTAATTTTCTCATCCTTTTTAGGAAGACTTTTTGTTTGAAGAATTTGTTCATGAAAAATCAACTGGTGTGAAAATATTTATCAGGTTTTATGTTGAGCTTCTCCAATGTTTGCACTTAGTTCTTGCAGAGCCTAGAGGATATCTTGCAGAACATGTAAGAGACTACATCTTATATCGATTGCATGTTTAAGAAGTCCCTTTGCAATGAATCGATCTTTGTATCTAATATTTTAGGTGGCTGGATTTGTAGCATCATTGAGAATCTTTTTCCGCTATGGCCTTGTAAACAAGCCATCAGTTATGAATCAACCAACTAATTACTTGAAGGGAGTAGGATCGAAAAGCCAAAACATGCCATTTGAAGTATCAAATCAATCAAAAAGTGGCCCATATAGGCCTCCACACTTACGAAAAAAGGGTGCGGGAAATCAACAGCGTAAACATGAGGAAAGTCTAGTTTCTTCAGGACATGAATTTATTTCATCAGATTCAGATTGCAGTGATAGTGATGGATCAGTAATGGATAACAGCAAAGCATATTTAGTTAAGGCTAGATTAGCTGCAATTATTTGTGTTCAGGTTAGTCCATTTTCTCTTAATCTAATATCTTAACCTATGTTTTTTTAGTTGTCCATTTTCTCTTTTAATTTTCTTAACCTATGTAGAGCGTCCTTTTTCTACTATTGTTTACCAACATCACTTTCCTCTAACCGACTAACCGGATTTTGCTTGAAGGATCTCTGCCGAGCTGATCCCAAATTGTTTACAGCTCAGTGGACAATGCTTTTGCCATCCAATGATGTGCTACAACACAGGTTAAGCATGCTCTCCTTCGCCTCTTGTTTATTATATGCTGTGGTAAATGATTCATTCATGGTTTGTATTGGCTAAAGATTTTATTCCTAATTTCTTGTTTTGTTCGTTACATTTATTGGCTCTTTCTCTTTATATAGGAATTACGACACTACTCTGATGATTTGCTTTCTTTCTGACCCTTCATTAAAGGTTTCTTCATATATTCATATTGACTGCAGTTGCTATCAAATGAACCATTTCACTACTCTTTTTATTTTTATATACATTTTCTAAATACTCTGCAACAATCTATGTCTTTTACTATAATGTAAATTGTGTTCTTCTTTCCTTATTTGAAATTCTGTACTAACTACTAAGACACTGTAAACTTTTTCTTAGGTCCGGATTGCAGCTGCTTCTACTATTATGGCAATGTTGGATGGGCCTGCTTCTGTTTCCTTACAGGTAGCAGAATTTAAGGAGCACTCAAAACATGGGTCGTTTACTACACTTTCTAGCTCTCTTGGGCATATCTTGATGCAACTTCATTCAGGTATTGGGATCTAAAGTTCGTTTTGCTTGTTTGCATAATTATTCTAATCTAAAAAATTGTACTTACGTTTAGCAAGTAGTTGCAATTTTGGCCAATTCCGACTTTAATTCAGCGATCTGATGGTGCATCAGAGCTTTTTGCTATGTAAAAGTGAAGTTGAGTCAAATTTAGTAAATCATGGTTCAGTTAAGGCTGGGTTACATATTAAGGCATGATTAATCATATGGTTCTGGTCAAATTCACAAATTGGACAATTACAAAGACATTTTAAACTCTTGAGTGAAATTATTTTTTTCTACTAAGCTTTTCTTCAAATATGATGCTCTAAGATCTGCAGTATGATTGATGAAATATTTTCTTTATTGATCAGGTACATTGTATTTAATCAAACAAGAAACAAGCAATAGATTGCTGGCATTGTCATTTAAAATCCTAATGCTTTTGATAGCATCTACACCGTAAGTTTTAGCTTTGGAACTGACAATTATTTTGTTAATTTCCACCTACTTCTGAAGTTTTTGTCACTTTTGTTTTAGTCCATATTAACCATATTAGGTTGATTCTTTCAAGAAACAATGAGGTTATTAGTTCCTAGGAGCCCTCCACCATTTTATGAAGGCTTTAAAGCATGTGTTCTATCACAACTTGTTCTTTCTTCATGCCTTGTTGGGTTTTCAGTAATTGTGAGTCTTGTATACTATATACTGAGAAGGCTTAAGTTCGTTGTGCTTGACTAGTGTTTAGCTTTTATCCTTGCTAACCACAATTTTGTTAGAGAATTTGTTTCTGTATTCTGCATTCTTAGTTTCTGGATAGATTATAGAAGATATGGGAGTCCTAAGCCGCTAAATGGAGACTTTACAGCAGTAGGAGCCAATCATTTGCATTTAGAATTTAATGGTGATTCATAAATGCATCAATTTTCTGATTAAATGGGTTTAATTGTTTGTTAATCTATAGATATTCAAGAATGCCTCCTGAGCTTCTCGCTAGGGTTATCTCTTCACTCCAGTCAACAATTGAAAAAGGCTTTCCATATCATAATGATCGGAATAGTTTGCTGGTAAGTATCAAGCTCCTTTTTTCTGGGGTAAATTTTCAAAATGGGTCAAACCAGCAACTAAATTCCGCAAGTGGGTCAGTTTTCTTTAACTTCTGAAAATGGGTGTCACACTTTTTGTGAATGTGTACGTAACCGCTTTCAAAATTTTAAAAAACTGACCCATTTATAGAATGTTCCCCCATTTCTGGTTTTTTTGGGTTGTGGGGTTTGTTTATTAGTCTCGTGTGCAAACTCAGTGCAGTTTCCTGTACTGTAACAATGTTTCTTTGAAATGAATTCTGTGATACATTTGATTTCAATTTTCAGGCTGCAGCAATTATTTGCTTAACCAGAGCTCTTTCTGTGCCTGCCTCAATGTGTGTCAACAATATGCTGCTGGGAGAAATTTCATCAGGTTTGCTGCATATAACCATAGTTCAATAGGATTATAATGAATTAATAAAATTAATAATATTAGTTATAACTAATTATACAACCTGACATGGATTGATCTTATATTTTTTTGTGCCTGCCTCTTTTTTTGTTTACTTGAGGTGAATGGATCTTATATTTTTTTGTATAGTTTGTGGTTTTATAACAAAATAAGAGTTTTAATTTTTTAATTAGAATGATATTTAACCCACTAATCTAGTCAAAATGCGGCTGACCGTCAGTTTTTGACCGAATTGTTAAGTATGGAGCAAACTACTGCAAAAAAGTTTTTTTGGGATAGTTTCAAGGACTAATTTTGGACTAATCATTTAGATACTATCTTCTTTATCCTTTGTACGTTTCTTGATTAAGAAATTCTAATGTTACTTTCAGGTTAATTGATTTATTTGCACGATAATATTATTGACCAGGATGTCTTGAAGGTCAGACTACTGGAGTACTGTTTACCTTGTTTCAATATTCTGAACGATTATCAACCCCGTCAATAAGCTTAGAAGCACTTCAGGTGACATTTTCTCTACCGAATAAACTACCATCTAGTTCAATTTTTCAGAGGTGCACATGACATCCATTAGTACGCTCTATCATGTTCTATCCTGAAGTATCCACCGTTTCTTTGGTTCAGATTTTCTCAGACAATTATAATGTTTTATTGGTTGCTGCAGGCTCTTAAATCTTTGTCCCATAATTATCCAAATGTAATGACCTTATGCTGGGAACAAATTTCCTTTATCATTTATGGAGTATTAAGCACATTCCCTGATGAGTCTTCAAGACTATGGAGAGGTAATGTTGAGCAGACTGCTGTATCATTAAAGGAGAGAGTCATGACTGCTGCTGTCAAGGTAGATTTGTTTCGTTTCGACTTAATGTTATTTTCTTTTCTAAGCATCATCAATTATATCAACGCATTTTACATTATTCAATAATTTCCTCAACGTGTCAAAGATGTGTACCAATTTTAGGGTCTGATCTTTCTCTCACTTCATTAATCAATTGTAGTTCCTCATTTGGTATTACTCATCTCTTGGGAAACAGTTTACCTTTACCACTGATCAAATTTTCAGGTTTATATCTTACAGCTGCCTTGTACATCAGGAACAGAAGATAATTGTTTCCATTAGGGAAATACAGTTGTCCTTTTCAAAATCCTCATAAAAGACAAAAGCACAATAAGATTCACATAGATGAAGTACTATATAAGAATTGGCTATTTAATTAGATTGATTGGGTGAAATACCAATGTGTCTGTCTACTTTTTCTTTTTTTCTTTTTTTTTTTACAATATTGCTTTTCCTCCTTTGTCAGTTTCCCATTTATATGCCTCAACTCAGCTAAATGATGTATGATGTGCGTTTGTCGTCTTTTCTCAATCAATTTCTCACATGCAGAGTGTTTCGTGAAAATTTAATAGTTCATGAAGCGTTAATTCAAGGTTTTTAACTAGAGCTTGTATGTGAAAATTTAATAGTTATGAAGCGTAAATGCCATAATTTGCTAGTTTTTTCCCCTCTCTGATGAAAATGAACTTTCTACAGTCTCTGAATCATGAACTTATTCTATTGACCTGAACCTTTATGCAGGTTTTGGATGAAAGTCTTCGGGCTATTTCTGGCTTTAAAGGAACTGAAGATCTTTCAACTGATAAATCTCTTGATAGTCCGTTTACATCTGACTATGTGAAAACAAAGGCAATCTCATCAGCGCCATCATACATTTTAGAGACCCCTGTTTCAACTATTGATGGTTCTCAAACATGCATCTTAGCAAATGAGAGGTGGTTGGAAGCAACAATCAAGCATATGCCTCTTATTATTAATCATTCTTCTGCGATGGTTAGTTGAAAGAAGATTCATTTTCTTCAAGTCTTTATTTAAAAGGCATGTTTTTCAACTTAAACTGAAATAGATAATGGTATTAAGACCTCATAAGAAAATGAGCTACTAAACATTTATTTCTGAATAGTAGAATGCATAATGTTAAATTAAACTAAACAGTTTCAGAAACAATTTTTCTTTTTCAAATTTCTGTGGATGGATGATATTATATCTTTTTGTTTGTTAATTGGCAAAATAGGAAGAAATTCAAAATAACAAAATAAATATTAAATGCAATAATTTCGATCTCATAAAGTGCGGAATAAGTTATTGATGCATCTGTAACATCTAATATATTGTTAAATCCAATCAATTATATACAAGTAAATTGAGTGAGTAAAGAAAGAAATAATTGTTAGATTTGTCAAGCCTCTTTTATTTTAGAACTACCTCGTTACCTTTTTTTTGATAGTTTCTAGTTGGCTTCTGCATTTTTCCTTTTGTCCATGTTATCCATTCTTACGATATGAGGTAAATATACTCTTGTGAGCTGTTCGATTCACTGAAGGCATAAGTGTACTTGTGTTGAGGTGCATGTTATGATGTATGCAACTCATTAATATGTATCACAATCTCTATAAGTTGGGCAAGTGGATCTTATTTTTAAATTTATTTGATAGGTAAGAGCTGCATCAGTGACCTGTTTTGCTGGAATGACTTCTCCTGTTTTCATTTCCCTTCCAGAGGACAAACAGGAATACATAACTGTATCTTCAGTAAGTCTGTTGTACACTCTATGGTCTTCTGCAGTGTTTTAAAAACCGGACCGGCCGGTCGGACCGGTTCGGCCGCGAACCGGCACCGTGTCCGGTCCGGTTACACCATTTAAACCGCTCACGCGTTGGACCGTTTTAAACCGTTCAAGCCGCCCGGTCTGACCGGAAACCGGTAACAGGTTAAACCGGTTTAAATTTTAAACTTTGATTTTAATGCGCAATTATGCACAATTATAATCTAATCGAGGTCCTCCTTTTATAGTACTACTTCCAAGCTGTGAATAGTCTTTACTCTTCGATGTGGGAAACGTAATGTTCCTAGATCAATTCTAATTTTTATCGTAATTAGATGTGTTTTTTACTCTTTATTCCTTTTTAATTAAAACCTGCCATACTTTACTCTAAATGTTTTTTACTCATTATTTTTTATTGCGTATGCACTAAGCTGTAGAATTATGTTTTGATAACAATTTCTATTTAGAAAACATATAATAATATGAAAAAAAAAATCTTCTTACATCTTTTCTTAGTAAAGTTTTAGGTACTTAAATAATTATTATTATAAACCAATTTTATTCGTGTTTAATTGTATATTGTTATAGATTAATTTATTATTTTTAATGCTTAATGTATACTAATAGATTTAATTATATTATTTACTAAATATTAATTAACTTTTTACAATTTTATTTTATCATTCACTTAATGTTTTTATATAGGAGTGAGTTTTCTTCATATATTGAAGGATTATTGACATTGCATGTTATGAATACACCAAATTTATGCATTATAATGTCATTTGGGTTTGTTATTGACATTATTTTAATTATTTTGTATTATATATATTGCATTAAATATATACTATGAGTGTTGCTACAGTATTCCGGTTCGACCAATGGTTCGACCGGTCGGACAAGTTGAACTGTGAACCATTAGCTCGCCGGTTTGTCCACCGGTCCGGTTTTTAAAACATTGGTCTTCTGTTTGTAAGTGATCAGTTGTAGCTACCTGCCCTTTCTGCACTTGAGACCTACTTTCTCGTTTGAATATCTACCCAAGTTGTTCCATTTGCTTAAATATCAGTGTTTTCTTCTCTTCTGCTCTAGAAAAATTATCTTTTGCCTCTTATGTGTTAGTATTTTCAAATTCTGATGTTGACTAACCATTAAATTGTACAAACCTGTTTTTTTGTCTGATAGCAGTATATCCACAAAAATTTCAGCCACCAAGTGACTTATGAACCTTAATAGCAAATAAGGGTGGCTCTATTATGTGAGGGGCAGTGCTGATTAAACTTATTTACAATTATCATGTATTCTTTGCAGATTAATGCTGCTCTATATGATGAGGTTCCTTCAGTTAGGTCTGCTGCTTGCCGAGCCATTGGTGTTATTGGATGTTTCCCACAAATATATCATAGGTAAATAAAATCTGTCAAGTCTCACAATTTCATGTGCTGTTAACCTGAGTAATACTCCAGTTTTCATTCTTTTTGCAGTGCGGAAGTTCTGGAAAAGTTCATCCTGGCAGCAGAGCGTAATGCACATGATTCGCTGGTTTCTGTAAGTTTTATGGCCTCTGGTCCTAGTTCCCTTTCTTGGCTGGGTTTGTTTTGTTTAGTTTTCTTTTGTTTTATCTTATCTTCTCTCTCACAGAGTCCAAACTCCAGAGTCATTATTAGTCTTCACATAGAGAACATAGGTACTATTTTTTCTGGGGGTTAAGTACAAAATGGAGAGAACATGGCCAAGGCGCTTAGACTCTTTAACAAAGCATGATATATTAAAGTTTACCATCATTGATATGAATCATTGACTTATAAAACATTGACATTTCACCAAAAACCTTGTAGCTAAATGTTTTTTATCATCTTTTTATGGTGAACGACCGGGGCCCATTCCCCAACTCAATAAAAGAAGAAAAAAATCATGACATTTTTGTTACCTTATATAGTTTTTGTTAGTTGGTCTTTGCGCTTGACAGCTGCCCAGTGTTGGCTCATGGCGTGGTACCAGACGGGCCTTTGTGCCCTTCTTTACGATGGAATGGCCCTCTGTATGCGACACTCATTGGCCACAGCAAAGCCCTTCTCATGCAGCTACAATTTCATCATACATTCTAGCTTGCCTGCAGTCTATGTCTACCACACAATTCATCAATCAAGTCGACTTTCCTTTGTTTCCCTCTCAGACTCCCCAAACCGGTTGTCCGATTCCATTCCTCTGGCATTTCTAGTTTCGGTGTTAACCGATCTGGAAGTGGTGTTAATCAAATCTCTTATGTCCAAGCTAACTGACAACTTCACCTCAAAGATAAATAGATGATACTAATTCCTAAATAATCCTTCTCCTAATCTCCTCAAAGATAATCCTTCTCTTATATGAGTACTAAGATACTGATTCCTAATCTATAATATCTATGAAACTGGAAAAAGGAATCCATGGCCTATAACTAAAATATTAATTTGTAAAAGAATAATAACTTAATATTAAACTAAATTAGTAAAAAGCTAAGAATCGGGCATGGCCACACTTGCACCTTTCCCCTTCTGGCATAAACTTGAGTTGTTGTAACACTTACCTCTCCAACACTTCGGTTGACATGCTTTTTATATTTTGCATATGTTTTCTCAGTGTTTACTTGATTTCATACACCAAATAAAAGATTTGAGTAGGTTTCTTACAGTACACTATCTCGAGGGGAACTTTACTTGAATAATTGTAGGAAAATATGGCTTGTCCAGTTATGGCAATCCTGGACTAAACACTGACATAATCTCTAAAAAGCTTTTCATGAGTTCTGTAGTTTCATTTAGCGCATCATTGTTGTAATACAAATGTAGAACATCATGTTATTAGCCAAATAACTTAATAAAATATTTTAAGGAGCCTTTAAAACCTAACTTCCTCTAGACTTTGGCAATTGATGCCTTAGTTCATGAATGTTGTTAAATTATCTTGATTGTCTAAACTCTTTGCATGAATTAAATATCATAATCTGAATGAGGGAGTTTGCTATTCTCATTTTAGAGTTCTTTCTTTATGTTTTCTAACCTTAAATTAATGCATTTCATTGTAACTTTCAGGTTCGTATTACAGCTTCATGGGCATTAGCAAACATATGTGATTCTCTTAGTCATTGCTTAGATGAACTATATGATGGAAGAAGTTCAATTGGTGGGCCATTATTGGATTTCTACATTTTTTTTATTGCAATTGTTGATCTTTTTTTCTAATGTCTTGCCTGTGATAGGATCTACAAAATGTTTTGAATACACAACACTGCTAGTAGACAGTGCATTGCGGCTGGTCAGGGACAATGACAAGGTAAACAGCCAAGTCCAACATTTGTCAAAGAGGTTGAAATCTTTAAGCACTTTTATGGCTGAATGAGGGAGATTGAAAGTTTTCTCTCTTCCGTATTTGCTTAGTAAGCCATACGGTGCATGTGATGGAACTGATTCTAATTGGTCACTTGTGTGCTCTTGCTTTTGCATGTCCCATCTAGCGCAAGTTTATGATCTCCTTACCAAAACTATGGATATTCTAGGTCTATGTAAATATCATAATTTTATTCTGTAGGGCAGACAAACCTCCATAATAAATTGCAAGTTGCAACAGACCACATGAAATTTAACTGATTGTTAATGTTCGGCCAAAAATTTCCCACTACAGGAAAAAAAGAAAAGAAAAAGAATTATTGCCTTCTATTAAGTTCCATAGAATAGAAATCAGGCAGCCAGCCAGTACCTTCTGGGCCATGTGTACTTCCACACTTGGAAGGTTAGGTAAGATACAAAAAGAATTCACACCTTTTACCTTCTGCTTGCAGAAAACATCCCTCCCTCTCAATTATAACATGATCCTTTGTGATTCACAAGCAACCTTAGAATAGTTTCAAGGTGTTATCTGCCGGGTCATATTATACCATTCCTCTTATAATAAAAAATTCATGTTTTTTTTCCCTAGATGTCTTGGTCTCTTGGATTTTACTCCATTAACCATTTGTACTATTACATTTCCAGATTATTCAGTGCAATATTTCATACTAGTTTGATCTCCTAAACTTTATTGCTCCAAAATCTATGTTCACCAGCTTGGGTTATGCCTCCATAACTGGTTTCTCCAAACCCTCTTTACTAATGTCTCTTTTCGTTACGGGTCACAAACATGAGCTATTGGTTTTGAATTCCATCAAAAAATTTATCTTCGATAGGTGTATAATTACTGTTTTTGGTGTTGTAATATGCTCATTAGTGGCAATCGTAATGTGGTTTTAAACCTCAAAGCATTAATTGGGCCAGTCACCTGTTCATGGCACATCTCCTAATCATGTTTTAGTTTATATGTGCTACAGGTCAAAGCAAATGCTGTTAGGGGTTTAGGGAATCTTGCAAGATCCATCCAATTCATAAAACAATTACCTTGTAATGGTGATCCACCGTATTCAATGCATTCTAAAATTGAATACCACGGCAGAAAAGGATTCAAGGATCATGTGAAAGAAAGGTCACAATCTGTTCAAAGTTCCCCTGGGAGTTTCGATTGGCTTGATCAGATGGTGCAGGCTTTTCTTTCTTGTGTCACAACTGGAAACGTTAAGGTTAGTGAAATTTGTTATTATTATTATTATTATGTTCTTTTCTTGTAAGCATTTTTTATACCAGTGTTCTTGAAACTGAGCATTGCTAACAGGTTCAATGGAACGTGTGTCATGCATTGAGCAATTTATTTCTGAACAAATCTTTAAAGCTGCAAGACATGGATTGGTTAGTGATCTGTTATTATAGTTGTTTTATTGGAATATGGGAAGGCTTAATTAGTCGATGTACATGTTGTGCATGAATGGTGGAACTTTTTGTTCATGAGAAAGGGCTCCAGTTTGTTTCCATATATTGAGCAGGCATCATATTACTATTACTCAACTTCTGTGGTTTGGGGGTTTTAAATGTAATTGCTGGAGAACACACTAAAGTTTGATTGTATTCTATAGTTATTAAATGCTAGATCATGATTCTCAAACTTGTAGATATGAAGAATGTAGTGTGACTAAATTGTTGCTTTGGATCTATTTAGAAGTGAATGCTGACAGGAAAGTCATCTGTTTTCCACCTTGCTTAGTCTAGGAAGTTTATCACAACCAAGCAATGTGTGTATCCATCCTTTCAGTGTAAGAACTATAAAATAATCTGTATGGTATTTTTTATTAGTTTTTTCTAGCCACATACTTTCTTGATATGTACACTTTGGCAAGTTATGCGAGTTATCCTGATTTTATTTCTATCTCTGAATTGTTTTTGAACAACTTATTGTTGTAAAACTATTCTCTAGCGCGACAACTGAATGAGTTTTCTTTAATCTATTCACTTTTCTCTGTTTGTCATACTAATATTGCAGATAATCTGGAATTTGTCCTGGTTTTAATGTCTTCTAGGTCTCCTGACACATATCTAATGTCATGATCTTGTCTTGATAATTACACTGCTAATAAAAAAAGCCTTGTGTTACTTTCTGACTATAGCAAGTGTCAACATGTTTTAGCTGACTCTTTTCTTCGATGACTAATTTATGGTAAATCATGATGCTTGCAATAACTTTAAAAGCATATGTGGGTTATCATGACTTTGTTAGCATCCATTTGAGTTATTAACTTGGATGGTCTCCATTCATTCTAATGTAAAGCTTTCATATTCTAAGACTCTACTCACATATTTTGCAGGACCTCATCTGTATTTAGTATCCTTCTGTTGCTACTTCGGGATTCTTCAAATTTTAAGATAAGGATACAAGCTGCTGCTGCCTTGGCTGCACCAGAAACTATAAATGGTGAAGTATTAGTAGCTATATACTATTATTAACTATATGAACTCCACTTTAACAATTTCTCCTCCTTTTCAACTTCATTACTCTAACAACAAACAAAATTGTACTCGGTTGATTGATGCATTGTTTTCCTGTAATTAGGACCTAAAAACAAACAAATTGGTTCCTGAATCTTACCATAAAGAGGGAATGAGGTCGTAGTATTTCTTTATGGTTTTCTTTGGGTTAAATGTTTGACTGGCTCAGCATGGATGGCCTGTTAAACCATGCATCAAATGATTTGAAGCTCACTAGCTTTTTTGCTTTTTTTTTCCCCCTTCTAGCAACTCAAAAAAATACTTAGAACATATATTGACTGATGTTTTATCATTCTATCATGAGATTCAGTCTCTTCTTTAGGTAGATCCTTGTCTTGAACTGGTTTTATTTTCATTTTGTCTGTTTTTACTTATGATATGTTGATTTTGCAGATTATGGAAAATCATATTATGATGTTGTTAAAAGTGTGGAGCATGTTGTTGAGAACTTTAAATCAGATCAGATTGCAGAACCTTCTAACTTCAAATACCGGATTGCCCTGGAAAAGCAGGTCAGCATGGGAAATTCTCATAAACTTTGCTTTTTGCTGAGTCATTACTCATTTATATGAACGTACTTAAATTCGCCAAATAAAAGGAAACTTGGGAAATTCTCTATTGATGAAAGTACAAACTCTTTACTTTCTCCTTTGCCTTTGAATGGAAAATATTTTTAAAAAATCATTTTGATTGTCTATGGATCATAATTTTCCATTTGTAACTTGTATGCTTTTCAAAATACACAGATATTTTAGAGTTGTTTGTGTTTACTCTTTACATTGATGTCTCTTTGTTTGTTACAGTTGACATCAACTATGCTGCATCTTCTGGCTCTTGCTTCCAGATGTGATCAACGAGCTGTACAAGATTTACTTGTCAAAGTAAGATGAGTGACATTTTCTTATGCACAGATACGGTCATGTTTCATAGAACCGCCTGCTTAAGTGCACGGTGTTTTTATGTAAAAAGTATCATTTGTTTGTTTGAATATAGATCTCGATGTCAAGTGTAACAGCTTCATTTATGTCTTGTACAGAAAGCATCATTCCTTGAGGTTTGGATTGAGAACCTGTACTCATCTGTTGGGGATACAAGTAATTCACTTGATGAGGCAAAGCATGCGTCTATGGACCAAAAGAGGGATGTTATATACAGAACAATTCAGTCACTGATTAAAGTGTATGAGAGCAACAATCACCATCTCCTTGCCCAAAGGTTTGAAAAAATTGGCCTGTAGCTTGTTCTAAATGAGAGTTTTAGTAACAAGTAATGCAGCAGGCTTTTTTAAAACTTGAGATGGAGGAAAGGGAGTTGTTTATAGGTAGCATATTACTTTTTCCCTTTGAATGCCAAATGTGTCAACTCATTGATTTGAATATCAGCAGTTTTGAAAATAAACTACGAATTTGAGCTTTGTTCTGTTTCTATGTGTTGGCTAAGCATTTGATTCGATATAACAGTCGAATGCACTGACTGAAATCTATAGCCAGCTAGAATGACTATCTCAGCATGCGACAATAAAAGCTTTTCATAATCATCCACGTCATTACTACAAGCTGGAAGAACTTGTGTTCTTGTGCAGTTTACATGGGAGGGGGAGTCTGAACAAGGGTTTGAAGAAAGTGTTGGCATGTCCTAATATGAAAATATCCATCGGCTTTGGATATGAAAGCTACTGGACTGGAAGAGTGCACCAAAACTAGTGCACTATCTAATTGTGAATGATCCAATGGAGATTAGTGGGAACATTTTTAGTGCACCAAAACTAGTGCACTATCTAATTGTGAATGATCCAATGGAGATTAGTGGGAACATTTTTAGCTCTGCTGATTTAAGTCCACCACAAAATCAGATCAAGACCACTAGTAATATCTAAAAAGATGGAGACTACGCATGTACATATGTAGTAGGTTTAAGAGATTTTTCATCTCTAAGCGTCCCACCAAGCTCAACAGGGACAAGGGGCACAAGAGAAAGCAAAATATCTGCAATCAACGGCCGATAGCTTGGTTCCGGTTGTATGCATAGCAATGCCACAGCAGCAACCTACCATGTACAGATATGATTAGTAATTTAGTATGCTGCCTTCAATTATGCATCTGATTTTTTCTCTATGAAGCATGTATGTAGAATTCTTGAAAATGAAATCTAGCGAGAAACCTGGTACAAGTGCTTCATATCCATTGAGTTTGCAATCACAGGATCCACAATGTTGGGAAGTTTGGTTCTGTCTGTGAGCTGAGGCATGGCCTGCATGCAAGTATTGCAATGGACCAATTAGCTGGAAGCTTATTATATAGTATACGTATATGGAGTATATAATAAGGTAGCCAGGTTTACCCATGAGACTGTAGACTGGGTGTGTGGTGGTGCCGGTTTCTCCATAGGTTTTCTTCCCAATAGAAGCTCAAGCAGCACCACTCCAAACCCATACACATCACTTTTATCTGTTAGCTTACCTGTTTGTTTCCAACAACATAACCCAGCCTTGTTCTTTTATAGATTGTAACAAATGAAAGAAATATATGCATATATATGAGTTGTTGGGTACAGAACTCACCATCTAATAGGTATTCAGGAGCTACATAACCCAGCGTTCCTGAAAGCTTGAGTTGGCTTTTCTTCTGACTACCGTCCAATATAGCAAGCCCGAAATCCGAAAGCTAATCAACAAAACTGTGTTATTTTCCCACAACTCAAGTAAGATTGTAGAATAGCAAGCTTGCAACTTTACCTTGGCATTGAAGTTGGAATCCAGAAGAATATTAGACGACTTGAGATCCCGATGAATTATTGGGGGACGGCAGTGCTTATGCAAATACTCTAATCCTCTGTTCAACAATTGTCATAACTATATAACTACAGAAGATGATTCAATACATGATATGTCTATAGTATAGACACACTCACACACACCTTGCAACATCAAGGGCAATCTTGAGGCGTAAATGCCATGTCAATGCTGAACCCTTAGAAGGTCCTGAAAAGAAATGTGCATTAATTAGAAAAGGCTTTATTTGTGAGAGATAAGCTATACAATCATTTTGTACCATGTAATTGAGTTTCCAGAGATCCATTGTGCATAAGTTGATACACAAGAAGCCTTGTTTCAGCATGAATGCAGTATCCCAATAAAGTAATTATATTTGGATGCTCAATTTTACTCAGCAACTCTACTTCAGTCTGCAATTGAAACCTAATTTGGAGAATTAATCACCAACTAACACACAAACACACACACAGAGTGAGAGAGAGACCTGAAATTGAGTTATGGCTTCTGCATTGGAAAGCTTCTTAACAGCAATAGAAATGTTAGCAGGCTGGAGGTGGCCTTGGTAGACGCATCCGAAGCCACCAGCACCCAAAATGTTAGTCTCTCTAAAATTATCAGTGGCTGATTCTATCTTCTTAAAATCCATCATCAGAGCTCCGCAACTACCACCACTCGTCTTATCCGATTCAAAACAACTGCACATGCGTATTCAATTTACATCACCGCATCTCAAAATTAGGTGCGAATGAAGAAAGTACCTCAATCGATACATATTTTGGCGGTGGGATTTCCTCCGGTAGTAGTAGATATAGAAAACGCACAAAATGATGGCAGCAGCTACAATCGCAGTTGAACCAGCAATAACTGCTATCACCAGCTTATGATTCGACTGCATTCCTCCTCGCATTCCTCGTGCAATTTCACGAGATAGAGAGAGAAAGAGAGCGTCGGTTTAGAATTTAAATGGATGAATGAAACAGCTTAATACAAATTCACAGACATGTTTCAAAGTACTTGAAAATGAACTTTAGTAACCACTTTGACTATATCTAATTATTTTCGTATTATCCTCTTCCTAATAATAATAATAATAATAATAATAATAATAATAATAATAATAAATACATAAATAAATAAATTGGGTGGGGTGGGCAACCTAACAGTTATTCCGACGCAACTGCTTCACTTCCTATCTCGTTGGATAGTATAAATGTGCATATTCTATTCAATTTTGTTTCCTCTCTCCAATTCAATTCGATACCTGATTAGAAGACTGAATTGTGTTTTAATTAACTACTACAATATATATTTCCAACAACTTAAATTCAGTTTTATGCCCAAATTCAAATTCTAATGCAGTATGGTATCAAAATTAAGTTTTTAGGCTGTATAGTTATGTTCATCGGGTTGGTTTTGAAAAATGAATTAGACTAAAAAAAAGAAATAAATAAACTATTCGTCACACTACTGCATTCCATGTAAATTAAATCAAGTGAGGCATGCCACTAAGGTGCTCAACACAACACATTATTTAAAGTTGTCAAGATTGAAGTTTAATTAATCCATTTGAATTTACTCGGATAATCCCAAGAAAATTACCTTACAAATAAACTAATTTTTGAAAACTATATGTGACTCAAGCTTTCGAAATAAAATTTTAAAGCACATTTACAATTATCGCTTGGTAGTATTATTTAAAAGATTTTTGGTTTTGTTCAACCATCACATGAAGCATTTATGTGCATATAAGAGTGATCAATTGCTAACTCATTATTTAATTGCTAACTACAACTAATTTAAGGTCATAGGATTTTAGAAAACGTGTGGTCTATAATTTGCCACGTGTAATTTTCATTTTTATTAATAAAATAAAAAGATTAAAAAAAATGCCAAATTAGGGTTTTAGATGAAAATGTCAATATAGTGTTTCGGAAATATCAACACAATGCTTTGAGAATGTCAACACAATGCTTTAAGAATGTTAACCCACACTTATATTGACATTCTACATGTATTATATTGACATATTTTATATAATATGTTGACATTTCTGCTTTACGAAAAAATTGAAAAAATTTTCGAATTTTTTTTTCAAATTTTGACATCGGAACATATGCATATATGATATCGTTGGAATCCTTATAAAATTATCTTTAATTTGATATATGTTATATGAATTTAAAGTTTTGGGATTTCTTTTAAAAGTTAGTTATAACTAAACATGTAGTTAATTGACATTAATACCCCTATTGATATTTTATGGAATTAATCATATGGCTTTATTGACGTTTTTTGTTGATCGTATTGATATTTCTTGGTTGATGATCTAGGCCCTTAATTTGAATATCTAATGGCTATTATTTAGTTGTAGTTAGCAATTAGGTATTGAGTTAGCAATATAACACTCCCCTATACTTTAAAAGATAAATCACAAAACAGAAAATAAATGTATGAAAATTCATTGCCGATGTATTCAAACCGGATAATCAAAACTCTCAATATCTAGCTATAAATAATCAAAATATAATTCTATTTAATTGATTTACTATGATAAATAATACTTCCTTCGTCCTTGAAAAATTTTCAATTATTTTCATTTTTATCCGTCCCTGAAAATTTGTCACCTTTCATTTTTACTATTTTTTGTAGTGGATTTCACATTCCACCAACTCATTCTCAGTCACATTTTATTATAAAATTAATATATAAAAGCAAGACCTATGTCATTAACTTTTTCAACCGACTTTTATTATATTTCTTAAAATCCATATCAGATCAAATGGTGACAAATTATTAGGGACGCACGGAGTACTCTACTACTACTACTATGTATCTAATAAAGTTAGTAATATAGTAAAAAGTATGATATAAAATATAATATCATTGTTAAATCTATCTATACATATATAAAAGGGGAGTTTCTAGATAGTTACATAAATGCCATTGTAAATTATTTTTGTTTATATGATAATTATAGTCATTTTTAAATTACAAAGGCAGTTTAAGGAGTAATATAACGGTAAGACGCACGACTTTTCATTTTGTGTCATTTGATATATTAAATTCATTTTGTGTCATTTTTTTTTGGCTAAACGTATGATTAAGTGGATCTAACCAATAAAATTAAAATAAATTGAATTGATTTTAGATTCTCCACTATCTAAATACTACTCCCTCCGTCCCACTTAAGATGACATGTTTCCCTTTTTAGTTTATCCCAATTAAGATGACACATTTCCTTTTTTGGTAACTTTTTCTCTCCAATTAATACACTCAACCACTTTTTACCACTCCTATTAAAATATTCATCTATCTTTCTCTCTATTTTAATACTTACACCCACCATTTCTCGCTCCAATTAAACACTTTAATCAATAACTCCTAAAACCCCGTACTGGTCAGGAAATGTGTCATCTTAGCCGGGACAGAGGGAGTAATTCACTACCTAAATAACCGCTTTCCACTTTTCCCATTAGCTTGTAATTACCACCCCACTAATATGTCTCACTAATGACGAACGAACAAAAAATATATAGTAAAATGAAAATGGGTAGAGCCATTGCGCTCCTCTTTGTGCTTGTGATATCTCCGGCGGTGTACGGGCAGACTACGCACATCGTCGGCGACTCCACCGGTTGGACAGCAGCGTCAACTATGTCAACTAGGCAAGGGGCAAAACTTTACCGCTGAGGACTCCCTTTCGGTATGTTCATCAATGTTCTATTTTCGACATAATTAATTTTCAACTAAATTATTAATATACTAAGTCATGATTAGTATACATGTTTCACTTTTATTCTGATTTCACTTTTTATACATATATTTTCTAGGTCTTATATGTATGAAACTTGGAGCGGTGCTTGCTTGCATTTGATTAGACCAATTGTATTTTGTACTTTGGTGGTCATTTGCAATATCATTTTATATCATTGCAAATTCTAGAATTGTAGTTTTTATCTTACTACTCCATGATTTAATGTTTAAACATTAATTTTTATGTGATTTGTTTCAAAATTTATTATGCTTCAATGTTGATTTGTATAGATTTTTTATTCTCATATAACTGAAATTGTTACTCATATTGTTCATTGTTAATATTGATTCTAATTTTATTTAATTAATTTAAAATTAAAAATTAATATTTTAAAAATATATTAATTTGTGCATAGCACGGCGTGATAATAGCATAGAGATAAAATGGAACTTCCCAATTTATATGTAGCACGACCTCTGTCTTTGTCTACGTTACAATTTGTACTACATCAAAATTTTATCAATGCAACAAATTTTACGATGCGCAAACGAAGAAAAACACCTAACTTACAATGGTCAGTCCGTGTCGATTTTACACTTAGAGCATCCCCATCCATGCTCTTGCCAAATAGTATGGATGTGGGTGCGGACCCACTTTTATTAATATTTTACTCTTTGCTCTTTGGCAAGAGCACAACACCCACATTCATGTTCTTCAGCAACAACATGCTTAAGGGTCCCAACATTCTATTATTCAATTTAAATAAAAAAAAATTCCACAAATGTCATAAAACAGCGGCATGTTCGGATACAAATCCAATTTGAAATTTTGGTGGATGTCTGGAATCAATATATTTATTATGTCATTGCAAAAGAGCATGCAATGTATGTAATTTGTAAATAATTGTAATATATACCTAACAACTCAAGTTTCGTACTAGAGTTGTCATTTGGGTTGGGTCGATGCCCAAGCTGACCCAACCCGGCCCATAAGCAAAGTATTGCGGGCATGGGCTATGCTCACAGGTTAAAAATAGGTTCCGATTGGATCATTTTTCAAACCCAAGCTCAGTCCAAACCTAAAAATTAAATTGAAATAAGGTCAATTTGAATGTAAATTTTTATTTAATAAATTTAATGTAATATTCTATGTAATTCTAAAAATCCAATCAACATATACTCCCTTCCTCCACGAAAAATAGCCTTATTTGTCATTTTGAGATGTACAAAAAAAGTAGTCTCATTTCTAAATTTGGAGAGTTTCTCTCTCATACTTTATCCACTTTTTCTCTCAATCTCTCTTTACTTTACCTACTTTTTCTCATTCTCTCTTACTTCACCAATTTTTCATTAAAAATTATGTCGTCCACAAATGAAACTATTTTTTTTGGACAAAGGGAGTATGAATTATAAATGAAAATATAAAAAATCTTACATAATTTTTTTTAATAAATGTAACTATTTGTTAATTTATAATATCCGATCTAAAAGTTTTTTAAAAAATGTAAAAAAAAATTAAAAATGTATGAAAAAATATTTGTTGCACATTCCAGCAAGCTCGCCTCAGCCCGACCCACTTCACTGATGGTCCAAGGCTGGGCTTGGTCCGAATTTATAGATGGACCCAATTCCAAAATCAGTATAAATCATCGCAACTTAAATTTGGGTAATTATATTTTACAAAGAAGTATACCATCAACCACATTTATTATTCGCGTCTTAGATCGCCACCTAGGTAAGAACTATGGTCCATGCCAGAGACGAAAAACTATGAAATTGGGCTTCTCTCGATCGTTGTCGAGAGAAATAGCAAGAAATTGAAAAGGTCATATTCAATTGGTGAAATAGTAGAATTAAATTTTTTTTATTATGCGTGCATGTGAAATGGTAGTAAAAAAATTCTGATTATGTATGCATGTGAAATAGTAGTAGTAATTAAATATAAAAAATTAGTTTGTGTGCATGTGCAAAAATACTTAAAATGTTAACAAGAACGAAATAGTGATTTAGTGAAAACCTGTGAAATTCTTTTTGAAATATTGTGTGCCTACGCAATAGTAAAATATTCATTTCACTAAAAAAATTGCATTTTTCATGTTGTGTCAACTCACTTTTGTCTTAAATCGAGAGAGAGAGGGAGAGAGAGAGAGCTGAATTGTGATGCTTATGGTGATGAGTGGAGTCAAGGAAGCCGATGACAAAGCCGCAGTTAATTTGGAGCTCCATGATGCAATCGCCGACGCGGTGGTTCCGAAGGAGTTCAAGTGTCCTATATCCAAGAAACTCATGAAAGATCACGCCGTTTTGTCCACCGGAGTGGTTCATTCTCGATTCTCTCTCTCTAACAAAAGTATTTAATTAACTACGATTGTGAAGTTGGAGTCTTGCGAGTGTGTGTGAAAGTATATATGTTCGGTGTTCTTGTTTATGCGTTATGATAATCGTGGCAATATGTCGTGGAATTGCTCTGATTTATGTTCAATTTCCAAGATGAATCAGAATATCATATTCGTCTAGTTGTTCTGTTTTTCTAATGTGATTTTATAATTCCTTTGATTCGTCATTTATTTCTTGGATTCTATTTGAATTTTTCTTGTCAGGTTTTATTAAATTGTTAGGTTTATCGAATGTGGCTTTTTAAAGAATTTGGGATGAATGGCATGCAATGTTTTACCTTAAGAAAACAAAAAATATTTATCTGAAATTGAAAACAAAATTAATGCTTTTGCACTCTGAATCCCTTAATACTCCATTTAATTATCCTAGATAGGAAACCGTGTCTTGCCAATATTAATGTAATAAATTGAAGTTTGCACACACAGTATCGCTTACGTTAAAACACGAACTTGTAGGATTTTATGAATTTTCTTTGGGAAATTGGTCACAAAAATCATGAACTTTCACAAAAATCTTGTATTTTCCATAACCTTTAAAAATGGTCTTAAAAGTCAGTAACTTTCGAACTTAGCGGATTTCCCTCGCTAAAGTTTTACGGCATAAATTTTATCCATGTGGAATACCAAAACACCTACATGTAAATAGTCAGAGTTACATTCCATCTTGTGAGGAAGATAAAATTGATGATGATATTGATGCTCTAAAATTAGTTCCGCCATTCAAGGTAGGCAAAATTTATGCCCGAATCTTTAGTGTGGGAAATCCACACAATTTGAAAAGTTAGTGATTTTTAAGACCACTTTTAAAGGTTGTGTGAAACACCAAATTTTTGTAAAAATTACTGATTTTTCTAACCAATTTCTAATTTTCTTTTGAACTACTTCTTATTTTTAAGTCTAAATATACGAATTTTAGTCTTTTATGCTTTTTCCTTTGAAATTAAATATCATCTACACTGAAATTGGTGTGTGCGTTAGAAATACAACTTTGGCAAAAACATCAATCATTAAAATGACTTCATCATTCAATAATTAATTAAATATATGTGGTTCATATATATTTTGTAATTTCTTTTATGTGATTATATTAAAGGTGGATTGTTAAGAAATTTGTTCATTTGTGATGAATGAGTATCTGTTTATTTATGCATCTTTTGTTTTGCATTTTGTGAATTTGGATATATGCGTTTTTTTATGAATATTTTTTGTGTGTCAAATGTTGTTTTTATGGTAATCGAGTTTGAAATGTTGATCCACTTTGTATTGGCAGACATAAGTCTTACCTCCATTCAAAAGTGGATTGAAGATGGTAATGATAAATGTCCTAAAATTGGGAAAAGGATAAGGTTACAAGCTATACTGATCCCAGACCATGTGCTCAAAAACATGATATACATTTGGTACGAAAATCTTTCACTTGAGCTACACAATATGATCTCAACTACAGGTTCCAAGAGTCTGACTTCCAATATACAAGGGAACGATCTTAGCAGCAAAAACATTGGAAGACCAAAGAGAATTTTTTGAGAGGTTTCGTCGCTTAACAAATGATAATCGTTAATTCTGGAAGCAATTTTTTGAGTCTGTTAGTGTTTATGTGCCAAAGTTATTCGATAGCCTCTATAGAATCATTGTGGCTTCTAGAACCAGCATCTGGCATGATGAATTGCGAGAGAGTCTGATTGTCAGTATCACGAACATAGTCATCCACAATAATATTGTCAAGATGATGGTCATAAACAAGTTTTATCGAATTGAACGTATTGCTGAAGCTATGCATGTTAGGGGGATATAAAGATTCAGACAATAGCCGCCACAACCATAAAGACATTGTTCGCTCTCGACAAAACCAAGGAATGGGTTTGTTAAGTGGATTGTGTATTCCAATCCTAAATATGCGTTATCGAGTACCTCATGGGAATGTTGGAGATAACGGATGCTTTGAGAGTGACAGAGGTCGCCTACGCGTTACTCAATTTGTGTTCCTTTCCCGGGTGACATAAAGCATGTTGTTGAAAGTGGTATGATTGACCTTCACGAGATATGTTGAGACTCTCGTACCATGTGGAGCCAAATGAGATTACAAGAAAATGTTCATCTTATGTTGTCCTGCCTCGTTGAGGAAGGCACTTAAATTGCCAAAATCAAACTAATGACATTCCTGCGAGTATAGTTGTCAACTGGACTTGGCCGACCCATCATGGACTTCAATGGGTCATTTTTCAAACCTAGGCCCAAAACCACTACAAACCTAGCCAAGGACCAACCCGTCCCGACCCACTTCGGTGATCAATTTGAATGTAAAATAAAATAAATATTAATGTAATATTTCATATAGTTCTAAATTCATTCATAGTTTAGAGTTTGTACAATATTTAGAATTTGCATTTGGTTACATCCCACATTATAAGTAAATATATACTCCCTCCGTCTCAAGATATTAGACTCACTTCTTTGGGCAAAAGAATTTATGAGGTGTTGTTTAGTTGATGTAAGTGGAGTTGGTAGTAAAGTAAATTTTTACCATAAATAGAAATGGGACAAATATGTTGGGACACCCCAAAGTAGTATACGAGTCTAATATCTTGGGACGGAGGGAGTAATATCTTATAAATAGCTTAATTCTCTACGCAACCCAGCCCCCAGCCCATTTCACCGGTGGTCCTAGGCGCTGGGCTTAGTTGGGTCTGAATTTACAAAAAGAAACTCAGCCCAACCCATTCCACTTTGTCGGTGGGCTTGGGTTGTGCTGATATAACACCCCGAGTTTTCGTGCACTTATTTTGGAGCAAAAGAAATAAATAAATTGGACAAGTGACGATTGAATTTATTTTTGTGAAGTTGGATTTAATCTAAGTTAAGGCACTAAGTTATGTATAGTTCTTTTTCTCATGGAATTAAAGTTCAAGGAACTTCAAAGTTATGAACTACAATTGTTGGAAAGAGGAAATACCAAGTAATCAAATAGAGTGCTCTACACCCATTTTTACACAAAAAGAGTTTGCTACATCTTACCTACTCTAAAAGACAAAGTCTAGCTAAAGGTGGTAATGGAATCAAGGAAAATCTTGAGCATGAGGCATCTTCTCTTCCCTTCTCGATTTTGGGACATCCATAAGATGCCAAGTTTCCCCACCTCAAACCTGTGAACTTATTCATCAAAGAGGTAAGACCAATGCTCAATGATTTTTACAAGAATACAAGCTTTGCAAATCTCCCAAAGGGATAATAGAAACAAATGACTAAGAGGTGGTGATCTCATCTCCTTAACTCTCCCCAATGTTTTACACTGATCAGGCAATATGCCTTTTTTGTCATGCTAAAAGGGGAAGGAACTCGTAGCTATAAATAAAAGAACATTCTTCCTAATACTAACACCAAAGGGGTAGTAAAGCTTTTATCTCAAGCCCAAAGGAGGACTCTCTGCAATAACACATATCACATTAGATCAACCAATATTGAGTTATTCAAGGGTTACACAAATTTGACAAGAAGGCTTTTTAGTTCAATTGGAAAAGAGAGATGTTTTGTTAGCTCAAAATAGAAATTGGAGCTCTCCAATACCTTACACCAATTTAGTAGTGAAGCTTTAAGCACAAAACCAAAAGGAGAGAGAATATGTAACTTAATTTAGACACAAAATGTCAAGACTTTTCTCCTATAAAAGCAACCCATCACCACCTCCTTCTTCGCCACTTTTCACTTTCACAATACCGAGAGTTAGTGTGTGTAAATAGTGAGTCAGCAAGGAGAATTCTCTAATCCCACCACCACCAATTCCTTGTCTTCCTAAGAGGCTATCTCCGCAAGTTAAGGGTGGAGTCAGAAAAATTCAAGTTAAGGAGTTTTAAGCAAACGAGGTGGCTTTCTAGTTACTATACAGTTTTTACGAAAAGTATTTTATGAGATTTCTATTTAAGAAATGATGTTACGTGGGCTTTCTATTTAAGAAATGATGTTCCTTGGGCTTTCATAACTAAATATTTTACGAGCTTTCTATTGTGATATATGATTGTGGGCTTTCTTTTAGAATTCAGAAAATAGCTTTGAAGTGATTTCAGTCATTTATGTTCCTAGTGTGTGAAAATATCTTGCAAGTATGCTTACAATTATTTACAAAAAGTGAAAGTGATGTTGTTTATATTATGTGACGTTATGTGTTACTTAACGAGTGCTTATGAACGGTTAGCCTTTGTCGACATTGTGTTCGGCTTTGACCGATAAAAATGAGTTTTGTTTCAAATATGTTTACGAGAAAAATGAAGTTTTGAAAGTTATGTCAAACCATGTTTTGTTTTGAACTTTGCCTATTTGATTGTCTAGCAAGGGCGATGTCCCTACTAGACCAGGAGTTTCGTGAATTCATTCCACCAAGAGTTTTGTGAATTCATTTCACTAGGAGTTAGTTCAGATACGACATATGTTCCAGGAAAATAGATCGGCAGATCGCTTTTGATAAAGGAAAAAAATGATTTAGTGTTCTCGGATCTTTTACTTAAAACCCCGAGTTCACTCAGAAGTGGCTTGACAAAACCATTACTTTTTATTAAAATATTTCGGCACGTGTCCACTGAGTACACCAAGTACTTAGCCCTACATATGTTTTAAAAATGTACAGGTTGAGTGGTGATAATGGCAGGCGGTGTTGAGCACAAACGATGAAGATCCTTCGACATAATAGTACTCCCTCCGTCCATAATAGATGTCACACTTTCCTTTTTAATTAGTCTCATAAAAGATGTCACATTTTCTTTTTTGGAAAAAGTTCTCTCTCACATAAATATAAAAACTATACTTTCTCTCTCTATTTAACACACAAAACAAAACCTCCTAAAATCTCATGTTGTCCCACAAGTGTGACATCTTTTGTGGGACGGGGGGAGTATTTGGATGCGTCATGCCTCCATACACGATGTCATCTACTCTTGACTCTTGCGTTGCAATGTAAAAGTCGAGTTTACATTCTTTGTATCATGCACTCTAGTATATATAAATTCGAGTTATTTCAGTTCGTGTTCAGTTGTGCCACAGTTTTTCCCTTTCTTTCCCCGGTTCTTTCATCCTCCCCTAGTCGCGATCAACTGGGCTTTCTATCCTTAGAAAGTGCGATCGTGACAGCTGAGCCCATGTTGTCCGGCACATGGCGAGCCTGGGTCGGACTAGATCGACCTCGCTCACTCGACAATTCCATTTTCTACCAAAGATATGATCACTTAGTGACATATTGCAGAAATTATCGTTTCAATTATATTCTCAATGTACACGATGTTTGTTTGAGTTTTTTGCATCGTGTTCATGTCTATAACATCATAGCAAATTAGTTCAGCATTTGGGATTTGCAATTAGTTTAGGAATTGTGCACACTTTTTTTGGATAGAAATTAGTTAATACTACTGATTGGGTGCGATGCATAAAACTCGAGCCGACAGGGGCATGGTCGAATAACAATAAAAGGAGTTATGTTCGTACTTAGTTGGCTACTAAATGTTGGTTCTTGACCCCTTTTGTAAGGAGGCACCCCTTCTCCCGAAGTTACGGGGCTATTTTGTCAAGTTCCTTAAAGAAAGTTGTCTCACGCCCCTATGTATTCTCTACCTACCCACATGTGTCAGCTTCGATTATGTGAACCCTTTCGTTTAAAGTTCGACGAAACATGAACCGAAGACGAAACCTTGATGTACCCTAGAAGAATACATATATGTTACCCTGAGACATACTGACAACTGCCGATCAGTTAATGGAACTTAAATTTGGAATTGCCAAAATGGTTGACCTAAGAGTTCATCTATAAACCTATAACTATCATTCAGATCTATAAACCTATTATATCATTTAAGTCCCAACTAAAACATTACAAGTTGGTAATGAAGTTCAATAATGTGGTTGGATGCAAGAAATAATCAACAATTTAGATTGAGTAGGTCAAAAGCACTAGAGGCATTGTCTATGTACCACAATCTTGTATTCTTGTTTTTCTTTAAAAATCATCTTTCTTTTTTTTAAAATTAATAAAAGCCAACGAACTATTCCCCCCTTTCATAAAAATAGTTCTTTTTACCATTTAGATCCATTTCAGAAAATAGCTCCTTTCTATTTTTGGCAATTCTTTTTTCTCTTATAAGGCAGGTAACATTCTCCATTAACAAAACTCCAATCACTTGTTCTTTCTACATTTCTCAACTTTACCAATTTTGCATTAAATCATGTGTCAACCCTAAAGTCTCTATTTTTATGGGAGAGAGAGTATTTTGCAACTAATTTTCACCAACAATCTAATAGTATATTAAATGGCGAATTGTTGTAAAAACTAAAAATCATAAAGTTTACTAAAATTTTGGATTAATCCCGCAATTTTGAAAAATAGTCAATTATTATAATAATTTTAACATTTTTCTCAATTATCCTAATAATTCAAATTTAGGAGTAATTATATATGACGTGGAAGCCAAATACTTTAATTTAGATTTAGGAGTAATTATATATGATATGGAAGCCAAATACTTTAGCATGCTCTTCTATTCTACATTTTTCGACTTAAATTCAATACTCTCTCCATTTTTAAAAAAATAGCAACTCTTTATATTTTAGGAAATCTTTACACTCATGTACATCAATTTATTTACCACTTATACTACTACAATAAACAAATTAATATGAACCCCATGATCCACTAACATTAATTCCATTACTTTTTTCTTTCATTCTCTCTTACTTTACCAATTTTTCTCTTCATCTCTCTTGCTTATCAAATTGTGCATTAAAACTCAGTGTCATTTTAAATTTTCCCTATTTTTAAAAAAGAATGGAAGGAGTAGCTTTTATGAGTAATATACTCATTTGCAAATGAAATCATGGATTTCGGTTTCTACCTCATACACAAATTTCCTCCAAATATAAATATATGAGATAATTATATCAAATTTATAATATAAGTAATTATTTTTAAAACTGTAGGACATACCAAAATTGACTGAATTTATATATTTTGTCTACTTGGCCGATATTAAATCCCCATTGTTAAAAAAAGAAGTGGTATGTTGATAAATTATTACTCCTAATTTCGAATGTGACGAGTAAAAGTTGGTGTGCGATTCATTTCATACTTGTGTTTACTGTACAGTGTAGTAGGTCGCCCACACACCAAATCGTCGAATCATTCATTCATCCGTCGCGATGGTTGCTGCCCTCGTCAAGGCCGCCGTCGCCGATGCCTTTGTCACCTTCATGTGGATTTTCTGCGCCTCCTCCCTCGGCGCTGTCACCTACGTCCTCGCCTCTGCTCTCGGCGTCGCCCCTGGCCTCCCCTCCCTTCTCATCACCACTTTTCTCATCTTCCTCCTCCTCTTCATTTTCGGCTTCCTTGCCGATCTCCTCGGCGGCGCCTCCTTCAATCCCACCGGCACCGCCGCCTTCTACGCCGCCGGCCTCGGCGCTGACTCTCTCATCTCCGCCGCCGTCCGCTTCCCTGCTCAGGTCTGATTGATTAAGATTCTCAATTTTGTGCTTTGCCTTGATAATAACGACATTTAACTTTGACTTGGATAGAAAGCCACATTTCTGATACCGATCCAACAAATTTTGTTGGCTGAATATATGAATAATTGTATATTAACTCCATCCCACCAGTACATGAATAAATTAGATAAATAGTGAGAGAATAAAGTAGGATTGAGTAAGTAAGATTAATACTCAACTGAAATAGGACGACTCAAAAAGGAATACTCCTTCCTTTCCATAGTAGTGGAAGCATTTCTTTGTGGCATGGATATTAAGAAAAAGGAGTGTAATGTGTTAAACAAAAAGATAATAAAGTGGGATTTAAGTAAAAGTAGAGATAATAAAGTAAGAAAGAGGGAAAAGTAAGAGTGGAAAAATGTGTTACTTTTTACTTAAAAAAATGAAATGACTCTGCTACTATGGAACACGCAAAATGGAAAAATGAATCTGCTATTATGGAACGGAGGGAGTATAACTTAGTGCTAATGGGACATGGGAGTAGTTTATTGTTCCATTACTATATCTTCATCTGGGTGTGTGGACAGGCAGCTGGTGCAGTGGGTGGTGCGGTGGCGATTATAGAAGTGATGCCAGTTAAGTACAAGCACATGCTCGGGGGTCCTTCTCTCAAGGTTGACACCAACACCGGAGCAACTGCTGAGGGGGTTTTGACGTTCATAATGACCTTGGCTGTCCTCTTCATCATCTTTAAGGGTCCTAGAAGCGTGATTGTCAAGAACTGGATGCTTGCTATGTCAACTGTGTCTCTTGTAGTTGCAGGTACCACTTATACAGGACCTTCCATGAATCCTGCTAATGTAAGCCATCTCTCTCTCACTTGTTTTTAACAAGTTGTAGTTATCTCGTTCCTTTGTTGTCTTGCATATCGATCAATAGCTTTTTATTCAAAGAACTTAACAGTGAGTCAGAGTAGAGATGATACACAGTCATAGTTCCAAGAGTAAGACAGCGAAATATGTGCTGTTTCTTAGTTTCTTCACTTCAACTCGGAAAGCTTTTCTTGGAGTGATTATCTGGTTCCGGTTTAACTTTTTCATGTTTTGATCATTTTGCTCGTGGGAGATAACATTTCATGCATAACTACATAGCCAAGAAAATACTCGTGGAATATCTATTTTGAGATTTTAGAAAGCGACATCATTGAGGAGGTATAACATTCATAAGAATTTTTTTTATATCAAACATCACCTTCAGAGAAAAAGCAATGCGACCAAGTGACTGCCCTTTCATTTTCGTTAAGACTTCATCACTCGATTGCTGACTTGACAATTGACTTCGTTTCCTGCATTAGTTCAGTTGTTTGTTAGGATTTTATTAATTATTATTATTTGTTAGTTACTTATTGTGTCAATGTGTGTATTAGTAATTCTTAGCGAGAGTAGAGTTTGAGTCTTGTTAATTACTATTAAAAATAGCTCTTCATTGGAAAAGTTATGTGTCTGGAGTTTAGAATGATAGATTATCATAAGGCCTCGTTAGAGGATTAGTCTTGTTCTTATTTCCCTGTCATTCAGTGTTATCAATAATATTCAGTTTACTTTCTGTTCGTGTGTTGTTCTTCCTGTTTGTTCCTGTTCGCTATCTCTGTCAGTTTTCAAGCAATCATCACAATCTTCTCTATCAAACTTTGTAGACCATATGGAAATCATGATGCTTAAGTTTGTCGCTTTAAAATTTTAGTGATATGATTTTGTAAAGTGTATGTGATCCCATTACTAGTGTTGAAAAATTTAATCACCTGAGTTCTCTAGGATATAGAGTAACATTGATGGTGATTGTATATGTTAATCTTGTGCACCTCAATATAGTCATATATGACTTTCTTCTCTATAGGATGCAATAGTTCTGGTTCAAAACAGTCTATTTGTGAATATATGCTCAATATGCCATATTCAAGTTGTTTCAGTCCATCCCTTTACTCATTTAATGTGTTATTCTGCTGATTCTCTTACTAAAACGAAAGTGAAAACAAAAATCAGCACAGCATCTGGTTCTCTGATAAAATTATACTGTTAGGAATGGATTTCTGTGTGAAGTTTTGGAATTCTGTGCGACAAGCAACATAAATAATGGTTGCAGCTTGTTTTGACATGTCACATAATTTTTTTTTTTTTAATGTAATAATGGTGTGTTTTTGTACGTCTTCATTGGTAGGTTTAATTTGCTGTATAGAACAAATGATATGAATTGTTCATCCCTTGCTTATGATGGTGTGTTTTTGGTTTGAAACAAGTATGGTTTGACTGTGCAGGCATTTGGGTGGGCTTATGTAAACAACGCGCACAATACTTGGGAGCATTTCCTTGTGTATTGGATCAGTCCCTTCGTCGGATCAATACTGGCCGCCTGGGTTTTCCGTTTTCTATGTCCTCCACCACCGCCCCCAAAGCAGAAGAAAGCTTGAAAGGGCTATTCTATTAGGAACACATTTTAATTCACTTTACGTAGGCCATTCAGTTCATGGATGGAGAACTCATATCCAGTCAAATAAATTTGTAGTTGCAAGATATGGATTGAATATGTTCATGAAAATTTAAAGAAAGAAAGGTATTGGGTTTATGGTTGCTTTCCACTCTCTCTCGAGACATTTGTCGAAAAACACGTGTCTAAAGACATCCAGTCAGATAGAAAAAATGAAATGAATTGTACATACTTCAACAGTTTAAGTCTCATATTATAATATGATCTCTAATATATCTGTAGTTCCAAAAAAACATGTTAGATCCACAGATCTTGGATGCTACTGCTTCCAATATTATTGTCAGCTTCCTGCCTCTTCCTGCATATTGCCCAACCCATGAAGTGGGATAATTCTTTAATTCACAATGCATACAATCAATATTACCAAACATGCATGGACATTCTTGTTCTCCAATATGCAGAAGTCTTTTCATGTCCTCTTCGGTGGACTTTCTCAGGTACACATCACTGAAGCTAGAAATAACACCTTCAACAAACTTGATGAAGAATTTACGAATGACTTGTGTATTCATTCTCAAGTATTTGCTGTGCAAGTATGTTGTTGTCCCATAGGCCAAAACCCTCATCGATGCCGTATATTATGAAACAGAGACATACCATGTTTACTAGTGGAGTCGCACTTTTTCAAAAGAAAGTTGCAAGCTTGTTCGTTATTATTTTAACAAAGGTTTTTGCATGCGATACCTTGTTCGAAAAATTAGGGATAGCAAAATATTGCTCGAAAACATGACCTGCTCGTAAACACTATGGTGACCCTTCTCACATTTTCTTTCAATATATCGTATTGTAGCTCTAGCCATAGAGATGTTTCACAAATGGCTACATCCTTGGCATTCGATCAATTTGCTGATTTTGTTCAACAATTTTTTTTTCTCCATTCATATCTTCGAGAAGCATTAAAATTAGAACTTGATGACATTTTTTGAAGGGTGGATTTGTGTAAGCAATCACTTGTCTTCTTGTGAGCATATGTGATTCTGGTCTGAGCTATATTTCTTCGATAACATGCGCACAGATCTTTGGTGATCTTTTTATGTACCAAATTTTGTTCTTTATCCATTTTGTCTTGAGCAACAAATCTATAAGAATAGACTAATATAAAAGTGGGTGCATCAAACACTTTAAAATGCGTAAAGGAAAGGAAAAAACTGAATATAGTTTGACTGACATAAGCCTACATGAATTTTGATCACCAATAAAAACAACAGTAATGAGGTCGAAAATAATCAAATTATGTTACAATTACAAGCCCATCGTAAAAAATCACTTTAAATAACTTTATTAATGTGTAGAGATGTTAATTCAGAGGTGTAAAAATATTTTTTTTGGTTTCTTTTAACAATTAGTGAAATGTAAGTTGAAGTCTATATATAATTTGTGAGATTTATAGCGGTTAGTTAGTTGGTATGTCAGAGTAAGAGTAGGTGCATGTGTGTTAAAAATAGACAAGTTTGTTTGGATGCATAATTGATGAATCTCAGTAGGTTGTGTGAAAATTTTGGTTGTGAAGATGAAGGTGATAGACAAGATCCGGAGCGAAAGCGGCGTGATGTTCTCGTTCGAGTTCTTCCCCCCGAAGACCGAGGATGGAGTGGACAATCTGTTCGATCGCATTGAGCGGATGGTTGCCTACAGCCCGGCCTTCTGCGACATCACATGGGGCGCCGGTGGAACCACCGCCGATCTCTCCCTCGAGATCGCCAACCGCATGCAGAACATGGTCTGCGTCGAGACCATGATGCACCTCACCTGCACCAACATGGCCCTCAGCAGCATCGACCACGCCCTCTCCACCATCAACTCCAATGGCATCCACAACGTCCTCGCCCTCCGCGGTGACCCTCCTCACGGCCAGGACAAGTTTGTCCAGGTCCAAGGCGGCTTCGCCTCCGCCCTCGACCTCGTACATTCCCTTCCCTTCCCCTTCAATTTCCCTCAATTCATCTCCATATAGTCATATACTATACTATTCATTCCATCTTTCTCTTCAGGTCAAGCATATTCGTGCCAAGTATGGGGATTACTTTGGCATTTGTGTTGCTGGCTATCCAGGTACTAATAAACATGGCCATATTAGTAACAATAATCAATGATATGATCATATGAATATGATATGCAGAGGGCCATCCTGAGGTAATTCAGGAGAATGGAGTTGTTACAGCAGAGGCATACCAGAATGAACTTGTTTATCTCAAGCAAAAGGTAAACACACACACACACAGCACTTTCCCACTACTCATCATGTCATGACTATTTCATCTAACAGATTGATGCTGGAGGTGAAGTCATCATCACCCAACTCTTCTATGACACTGACATCTTCCTCAAGTTCGTAAATGACTGCCGTCAGATTGGAATAACGTGTCCTATTATACCGGGGATCATGCCCATTAACTCGTACAAGGCCTTCATCCGCATGACCGGCTTCTGCAAAACTAAGGTCTATTTAGAATCCATTTATATACACACAACAAATACTTGTTTCTTATCTTTACATGCTTGTGCTACTCTCTAGATTCCCACCGAGGTTATGGCTGCATTGGAACCGATCAAGGACAATGACGAAGCTGTCAAGGCATATGGTGTTCAGCTTGCAACTGATATGTGCAGAAAGATTTTGGCTTCTGGGACTAGAGCTATACATCTTTACACCTTAAACATGGAGAAATCTGCTTTGGCAATACTGACGGTGCCTCTCCCCTTCCTTATCTCACCGTTTATAGTATCATATAATCTTTGCTTTGACAACAAGCCTTCACTTGTCAGAATCTTGGCCTGGTTGAGGAGTCCAAGTTTCCGAGATCCTTGCCTTGGAGACGTCCAACAAATGTTTTTCGTGCAAAAGAAAGTGTTCGTCCTATTTTCTGGTATGTAAGGTTCCCTAAATGGCCTGGCCACCTGTGTTTCTTCCCAAGCTTAAGTGTTACCTAATCTGTATACATTGTAGGGCTAATCGTCCTAAAAGCTACATCGGAAGGTCAATTAGCTGGGACCGCTACCCAAATGGTCGATGGGGAGATTTCCAAACTCCATCTTTTGCACCACTAACTGATTATCAGGCATGCACCATCAACTGTTATATCACATCTCAGTAAATCACATTGTTTTGTCTGAGGATACGGCATTTATGATTAACAGTTCTTGCGACCACGATCTCATGAGAAGAGACTTCTAGAAGAATGGGTTGTTCCTTTGAAAAATCTTGAAGATATCTACGAGGTATGGTACCTTATTTCTACATACAAGTTTGATGGTTACGAAACTAGAGTCCTCATATGTGGATATTCTTATGCACCAGAAATTTGCAAAATTCTGCCTTGGGAAAACCAGAAGTAGTCCGTGGTCAGAACTAGATGGACTTCAGCCGGAGACCAAGATCATCAACGAACAGCTTGGTAATATTAACATGAAAGGCTTTCTCACTATCAACAGCCAACCAGCTGTTAATGGAGCAAAGTCTGAAACGTCATACGTTGGTAATGTCATGCTCTTATTTTGTTGAAATATCCCTCAATGGTTGACATTATTAGTCAAATATGATGTTTGTTGGGACAGGATGGGGAGAGGCAGGTGGATATGTGTATCAGAAAGCGTACCTAGAGTTTTTCTGTTCTCCGGCAAGTTTGACTGCGCTGATCAATAAATGCAAAGCCTTCTCCTGCCTCAGCTACATGGCTGTTAACAGAGAAGGTGCCTGGATTTCAAATATGAAAAATACAGATGTGAATGCAGTCACATGGGGAGTTTTCCCTACAAAGGAGATTGTGCAACCCACCATTGTCGATCCTCTAACCTTTATGGTGTGGAAGGATGAAGCCTTTGAGTTGTGGTCGAGAGGGTGGGCCAATCTCTACCCAGAATCTGATCCCTCTAGAAAACTACTTGAAGAGGTCAGTAACCTCAACTTGATGATTGATTGTGTCTTCAACAACACTAGTTAACCTTTTGTGTTCAATTCAATTGGCAGGTGAAGAACAGTTACTACTTGGTCAGCTTGGTTGATAATGACTATGTCCATGGAGGCTTATTTGCTCTCTTTAGAGATACTTGAAACAATAACTCATTGGTGCACACAGTAGAAGAGAATTCAATTGAGTAATGTAATTTTCTCATTTTTACTTACAAAATCCATTTGGGATTTGAGCTCTATATTCTTTGTCAAATTCACACTATATTATCAAATATCAAGGGAACGAACTCAAGAGGTGATTGAATTAAACTATGATGAATATCCCTACTTTGATCGAGTAAACCTCAAGAAATTGTAAGTACAGTCTGAGACTCTCAATTCTTGAGTTTGTCCTCCAGCATGAACCAGCTGAGTCCATCCCGGATTGCGAATGCTCTGCAAGCAAGATTGATGGATTCTCTGTCCAACACACCGACTAAACGACGACCATCATCATCCAAAATAACCGGCACTTGGCTCACACCCTGCCTATTCATCAGGCTAAGAGCAGTAAGGACACTCATGTTTGGGGTCGTTGTACATGAAACCACACATCTTCCACCGTAAGAGACACACACTTCAGATACTCTGGGAACCTGCCATGTCATTTCTTAAGATACATATATAATCAGATTCATCAACGGAAAGAGCTAACTTACCTGAGGTCTGGTGGTTTTTTTCATAGATAATTCAAGGAATTGTTGAATGTCAATCAGTGTTAACTGACCAAGGAGACAATTATCATCATCCACTATAAATGCACAAGACTGCTTCTCTTCCAGCATCAGTGACACTACATCTGTTAGAGAAGAGCTCATCATCGTTGTTACATATCTCCTTCTCATGGCTTGCGACACCATGATTTCGTCTGCTAAATTATTCCCTGCATCCTCTTCGGAGTCACTGTTCAGACACAGAGAACTCTCCAGTTCACAGATACTATTCCCATTCACCTCCTTCACATCTTTTGATTCTCTGGAAGTGTCGGTTGCCTTTTTCCTTGTCTTGTCGGACGTAATCCATGCAGAGAATCCCACAGCTCCCAAAAGAGGCAGAACAATACGATAATCCTGTGTTAATTCAAACAGAAGCAAAACTGCAGTAAGGGGTACCTGGCAAACACCAGCTAACGTAGCAGCCATGCCAACCTACATTAGAAATATACTACTATTATCATTGGAGTACATATTAGGAATCATTGCTACTAAAGATGGTGAAATATTACCAATGCATAAGCTTGAGGCGAAGCGACTTCCAGGACTGAAAGTTGAAAAACTGGATTGGATATGGAAACCAGATGACCCACAATTTTTCCATATGCCATTCCTGTTGCTGCACCGATGAATAGAGAGGGTGCGTAGTAACCACCTACTAATCCAGAAGCTCTGCATAAGGAAGTCGTCACTATTTTGACAGCCACCAACTGCACCAAGAGTTGAGCAGAAAGGCTGAATGAGAATGGCCGTGATTCTAAGAGCGTGTTAACATTCTCGAATCCCCAGTAAAGGATCTCCGGATATGCTAAGGCTATAAATCCAACTGTCAAACCACCAAGTATGGGAAACAATGCTCTGGGTATCCCAACACCTCTTTCAATCTCATCAAACAAATCCAGCATAAAAGATGTGCACTTTGATAAGCCAACCGAGATTACACCACATAATGCGCCTAACAGAAGATACAGCGGCAGTTCTGAACTGACAAGAAGAGGAGATTAAATTAAAGCACAGAAATGGAAAATGGAATTTTTGCCTTTCTTCTCTTTGAGTTGTATAATGAGGAAGCTAAACATTACCACTTGGAGAACGAAAGTCGTAGAGTGGGACAGCAAAAGCTGGTTCAGAGCCCAGACCGATTTCTGATATGACTGAAGCTATAACAGCACTCAAAATTACCATTGAAGTTGTGTTTGTAAGGGATAAGGATGACTCTGCAGGTGAAGGCCACAAGACTGACTCCACCGCAAAAAAACAACCACCAACAGCAGCATTGAATCCTTTATCCACCAATAAATGTTAGTTGCATTATCAATAAATTAACCTAAGAATCTTACATAGTAATCATTATAACTAAATCAGATATTAAAATCACTACTTTTATCATCATATTTTGCATTCTGCGTCAACATTTTTTAATTTGAACTCTTCATAAGTTAAACAAAAATGTTGAAGTAGGACGTTTGTTAAAGGATCAGGTTTAGGTCTGAAGAGACCAATTTCAGTTATTTGGTTGAGTAAACAATTGGCAAGGAAAAATTAGTGATAATAAATCTGGAAGAGGACAAACCTGCAGCAATTCCGGCAGCTGACCCTGCAGCTCTGAGTGAAAGCTTTCTTTTAGCTCCTCTATCCAAAAAAGTGCCTACTCCTTTGGCTATGGAGACACCAATCTCAACACTTGGGCCTTCCGGTCCTAACGAGTTCCCCGTTCCCAAGGTAACACAAGCAGCTGCAGTTTTCAGAATCGGTTTCAGTGCTGATTTGATGTTCAACATGGCAGTTCCATCAGCAGAATCCTCTAACGAAGTTCGAATCACGTTCAATAAGCTAACTATAAGACCTCCAACAGCAGGAACTAAGACTACTCGTCCCCATTTGGTTTCAATGGGTTCCTCTCTTAACCATGTGGCACCTTGAGCAGGTATTTCGCCCCAGCTCAAGTCGCGTATTTCATGTACCTACTAAGCAAGAGTATCTACTTATCAGGACTTGAATGATCTTGAAAACAGCATCAAAGGAAAACTTGCACAGCCATGTCTAAAACTAATAACACTACTACCTCTACGTTCGTGATTGAGGAAACTGTGGTTGTATAATCAGTCATGAGATAACTCTTTGAGACAGAAAATGCTGAATGAAGAAGACGGATTAGTTACCGTGTAGTTGAAAAGGACGATAGCGATGCCAGTGAAGAGCCCAACAAAGCAGGCGGGTAGAATGGCAGAGTTGCCTAGTTGCAGCAATTCTGGCAACTCACCATCATCTTGTTGTTTGACTTCCGGAGGTGACGAGGTGATGATGGGTTGAGCTTGGTCGTCCTTCACCCCACCGCCATTAGTATTACAAAGAACTATGCCAAGTCTCCGGCGGTGTAAAGGAAAAGAATTTTTATGGAAAAAGGTGATAGTTTTGGCGGAGGGATGAGATGTAATCCGAAGAAGAGATGGCAATGATGATATAGATGATACTCCATGTTGATGAATTGTAGCACTATATGCAGTGAACTTGCAGTGCATTTGCGAATCCCCGGCGGCGATGGCAGCGGCGGCGGAGGAGGTTATACAAGCGGGACAATTCAACCTTTTCACCTTATCCAGAAAGTCAGTAGCCTACGTGGCCCATTCTTCATCTTGCAATTTGCTTCACTACACCAATTCATTTCTTCTTTATATTGGTCAACAAAATTTGTGGTTAGCAATAGCATATCAAACAAAAAAAGTACACTAAGATGAAATTTTGACAACTTTAGCACTATTAATCAAGAAAGTGAATTTATAGTCGAGAAACTTTACAACCTCTCATTGGAAGATTACAGTAAATGTGAACACATAACTAAGGACATAACATATCTTAAAAGAAGAAAAAGAACAACAAATGGTCTCTTGTGAGTCTGAATCTCCCATAGGATTAAGGGCAGGGGGATCAAAGATGACTATGAAATGTTGGCATTCTTGAGAGATTGGGAGATGATAGGACCAGCTGATGTTCGCATAGAGTGCTTCGCATCAAGTATAGCAAAGCCGGAGTGGTCTGTCTTTAGGTGAGGCTGGATTTGTTCCCATATCTTTTTCTTTTGAATCTGCATAGTAACAAGACATCCAACCAGATTAATATACAGCTTCCTAGCTTAAGAGAGAGATGAGTCATTTTCGTTCTCTACACTTCCAAATTAAGTCCCAAAATATCCTAAATAAACCACAAAGTGTAGCTTCGCATCATATTCAACTATATCAGAGTATTAACATAACTACTATACTCCCATCAAAATGCTCTCTAGTCAATGGAACAATCAAGAAACTCATTTGTCTCTCATAACTATCATATTGCATAGAAAGTGGTGGTGCGTGCCTGGTTAGGAGAAGCAGCATCGGGTAAGCTATCTTTTTCATCAATGGAACCAAACCAGACTCTGTCACCGGGCACTGCACCCTCAGGAGGCACAAGAAGCTCCACATTCTCATGTGCCGCATCAGAAGCCGCCATCAGCATTCCAAACGATTTCACACCGCGCATATTTCTAGCCTTTAGGTTAGCAAGAACAACTACATTCCTCTCCTGCACATACATACATACAATAAATTAACCACAATTTCTCCGAATTGAAGTTTTTTTTATATAAAAATGAATGGAAAAAAAAAAAGACCTGGAGCTGTTCAAGAGGAACGTATTTGACAAGGCCGCTGCAGATAGTCCTTGGTTCTGCCTCACCGACATCCACCTCCTCCACGTACAGAGAATCCGCCTCCTCGTGCCTCCAGGCCTTGATGATTCTCCCCACCCTTATATCCAGAGTGTTCGCCGCCTCCTTCACGGTGTCTTTCTCTGCCTCCGCCGTACCCGTCGCAGACTCCGCCTCCGCTTCGATCCCCGTGCAGTAACACATAAACTGAGGTTCAATTTTTGTTCTGGTAGATGACGATGTCAATGGTGATAATGATACGGATTCGCCATTGGCGATAGGGCTCCTATTGGCAACAGTGTGGATTATGCGGCGGCGATTGTTGATTAGTCTGATGGTTGCGAGAAATGAGCCGCAGCGGCGGAGGAAAGGGGCGGAAGTGAGAGCTGCAGCAGCCGCCATAACTGAAACTAGTAGCACTGTGCTCAGACACTCAACTCCATATCCCCTTCCCAAGCGCTGCCTATCTTTTCGTATTTATACTTTCGCCCCTTATGTTTTTTGGTATTCGCTCTCATTTATATCCCTTTTTTTTAATACATAAATGAAATAAAATCAAACTAAAATGCCGAGGAAAGTATTAGAGAAATAGCCATAAGTCGGCTGGATCAATACAACATGCAAAAAACCAAGCAAACAAAGAGAAGGGCTAGGCCCCAACAAAGATGCCTCCGTTCAAGTTACTCATCAAAACCTAGAGTTGACAGGCCTCGTTAAAATCCCTTGGGATGAAATCCTATTGAAAAAATTCTCCAAAGGAATAAAGAGTACCATGATGAGTGACTCAAAGTGTGGCAAGTAATCCAAGTCATCCAAAACCCCGTGAACTCCATCATTTGTCGGGTAAGTGGAGAAGAATCTGTTCATGTGGGAAATAGGAGTACAAAAAGCTATAAGTAGCTTCTTTGATCTCAAAGATAACCCTAGTTGTGTCCCATTCTTTCCCATCAAAGTTAGAGCATCAGCAGCACGGCTCGCCACCGGCTCGATCTCGTCCCGGTGAGACGGGTCGGCGGCGGGAAAAATGTAGGAAAACATGGAACATGTGGGAAATTTGAAAAGGCTAGGCCTTTGGCCTTTCATCTTTTGGTAACCTCCAAATGCATTATGGTATGCCTTAATGTCAAGACCTTTGAGGTGGTCTCCCCTATCCTATAAATAGGTGGAGTTTGGGAGAGGAGAACACACCAACAATCATTCTCTCTTCTCTCTAATCTCTCAAGCATTCTAGTTCCATCTTAGAAGCATTGCATAGCTCGGTTCTCGCCTCCAATTCAAGTTCGCCGGAGCCTACGAGTTTGAGGTGCTTCAACTCGGTAGGAGGAAAGTCGTTTCATCTTTAGGGACGTTGCGTCAATCCGTGAGCACTAGCCGGGGCGTATCTCGTCTTGCGGAGAGAGGGTTACCTCGACTCGACTTGAAGATAACCCTAGTTTGCATCTTGTTCTTTTATTGTATTTCTTTTGTTTTATTTACCTTCTAGTTTTTTATTCTTTTGTAATAGCAAGAGTTGTCCGTGTAAAGGCTACACTATTTCCAACAAAAAAAATTTCAAACGGTCATATGACCGTTCAAACGGTGGAAAAAAAAAATTTAATTTTTTTTTAGTTTTTCTTTTATTATTCTATAAATACTTCATTCCTCTTCCATTCTCCATTCTACACAAAAACACTACACTCATCTATTCTTCTCTCAAATATCTTCTCTCTTTTCACTCCAATTTTTGAAAAAATGTCCGGCGATAGAAACTCCGGCGGCCGCGGCTCCGGCGGGTTCGACTTGCACTTGTTTGGCGATTGGGCGAGCATGTACAACGTTTTGGGTACTACCGATACCGGTTCGTCACAGAGCACCCAAGGCTCGACGACTCCGGCGGCGTACCAAACACACATTTTGATGTGGATGCATACTCTCGTCCCTCCCCCCAGAGGTACGGGCAATCGCCGGGATTATTCCAAATTCCGGAGAATTTTCCGGATGAACGCTTTTTGGGATACCGGCCGATAGGTGGAGGCTCCGCCAGGATTGGCGTCAATGCCACCGTCTCGTACGATCCTGTCGTCGAGAATCAACAAACCCGCTTGTGTTTCTGGGAAAAAGTCATCAAACTTTACAGCGCGCGAAGGTTGAAGAAGACCTTTTGCCGCAACGTGAAAATGCTCCGCTGTCATTGGGACCGATGCGACAAACATGTCAAAAACTTTTGCACGATATGCCGGGCATAAGACGTGAATTACCAAAGCGGAGCCAGTGGAGCCAACATTCTGAGAGCGGCGTTGCGGGTCTTTAAAGATGACACCGGTAAAGATTTCAAGCATGTCGATGTTTGGTCGCAAGTCCACCACCTTGAAAGGTGGGCTGGTGGTGTCTAGTCGGGCTCGAGCTCAAAACGCACGAAGCACACGACGAGTGGCCAATACTCGTCTAGTGAGGGCAGCTCAGGCAACACCTCACAAGAGGGCACGCCAACCGATGATGCAGAGGGGTCTTCCGGTTCACGACGTCAGCCGCAAGGGACCAAGGTGGTGAAGGCGTCTAGAGCGAGGGGGAGAGGGAGGGGGAGGGATCGTGGCGAATCAAGCCAGGCGGGCTCGGGCTCGGGCTCCGGTACGGGCTTGAACACCTTAATGTCCATGTACCTGCTCGCCACGATAGCTGACACTCTTAAAAAATGAGTCCTCTCCAATATGAAGCCCATATGGACGACATTGAGCATATGAGAGCTCAACTTGGTATTCGGTCTCGATCTAACTTGGGTGCACCGCCACCGACTTCAGGGAATGATTCTCCGGCGGAGTAGTTTTTATAATTTAATTTAGAGTATTTTAATTATGTATTTTTTATTTTTTTTAGGATTTTAGTTATGTATTTTTTTATTTTTTAGGATTTTAAATTATGTATTTTTTTTCATATTTTAGGCCTTTAAATTATAATTTTTATTTTATTTAATGAATGGTGTATATTAATTGAATTTGTTGGAATTAAAAATAAAAAATGAAATTGAATGAATAGTTAAGAGATGAGATGGGTTAAGAGATGGAGGGATGCAGATTCTGTCTCTTAGTTAAAAGATGGGCTGAAAAGTACAGTGGGGCTCATAAATAGTTAAGGGATGAGATGGTTAATGGATGAATAAGAGATAGCGTTGTGGATGGCCTTAACCGCATTCTACGTCCCATCATTGTTTCATGTTGATATAAAAAATTTTATGATTGTTTTCTATTAGTACAAAAAATTTCATTGTTGTTTTATAATTTGTGTGTCACGTAAGTAAAAAGTTAATGCTGGTTAAACACAAATAAAGGAATGTACTAAATTGAAACACGAACGGAACTTTTTGTACCCCTCCATCCCATAAAAGATGTCTCACTTTTCTTTTTAGTTGTCCCACTAAAGATGTCACATTTTTATTTTTTTAAAAAGTTCTCTCTAATATTAATATAAATATTATATTTTTCCTCTCATTAACACGCAAAATAAAACCGTCTTAAATTTTGTGTCCTCCCACAAGTGTAACATCTTTTGAGGAACGAAGGTAGTATGATTTATGTAAACTTTAAAATTTTTGTACTAATATGAAACAAAGGTATAACATTTTATATGAGTTATGTATGGACCCCATTTTTCTCCCGTCTCTTACTCCATTCCTCTCAAGTAAATTGAATCGTATTCCTTTGAGTTCTTTTTCACTAAAAAATAAAATATCCAATCACTTTTACTTTATTTCACCATCTATTTTACTCTCTCTTTATTTTTTTCTAGACTAAAGTCTAATTTTGGTCCTTTACATTTGCCCCATACATTAAATTTATGACCTTTTGTTCCCTCTATTTTACTCTCTCTTTATTTTTTTCTAGACTAAAGTCTAATTTTGGTCCTTTACATTTGCCCTAAAATTCTTTTTGGTTTGATACATTAAATTTATGACCTTTTGTTCCATAACATATTGTTTTGGTCTAAAATAATCATTTTCTGTTAAAATTTAGCCAAAATGTTTGATCAGTTTAATAACTTAATTATAATCTAAGACTAAAGTCCAATTTTAGTATCGTACAATTTTCATAAAATTCTTTTCGGATCTCATACGTTAAGTTTGTGACTTTGCTTGGACCAAAATGTACCAAAAGAATATGTTAGAAACTAAAATATCACAAATTAATGAATGTGACCAAAAATATTTTTAGAAAATATAAGGGACTAAAATTAGACTTTATTCTTGTCTGGGAGTATTTTTATCCATTAATTTCTGAGTAAAATCCATCTCGTCCCGTTCATAAATGGAAATAGAATGATATAGAGAGACCTAACTAGCCACCGGCGGTGTACCGTGTTGTTGAGTGCCGGCGTTGTTCAAGTTCAGTCATTGCATGCATTTGCATCGCCGCCGGAGACATGGACGCCGTGGTGGTTGACGTTGGAACTAAGCTGCTCAAATCTGGTTTTGCTGTTCCCGACCAGCCTCCTTCTACGGTACTTTGATTTTCCTTTTCTGTAATGCTCGGTGTGTAGTAGAAACCCTTGCCTTTCATTCCATTGCTGCAACCACTCTTTTTTCACTTTAAAACTTGTGCACGGTAGTGTTTGTAGTGAATTTGAGATGATGTTGCGAAATTGAGATGATGCCTGTCCTCGTCGTCTCTTCTTTCTCCGATCAATTTTGAGCTTTGGATGCACCTTTTTTCTTCTTCCTTGTTGTGTGATGCAGAGCTGGTACTACCTGTTTGATCTAGTGGATAAATCCAGACAAGTAATTTTTATTTTTGGCTTTAGGTTGGTTTGATTTAATTAATAGCAAGAATAATGTATGAAAGAAGGGAGATTGTTCTATTTAGTGCTCTCTCAGCAAAACCTAAATGCTTGAACTAGAACATTGGAAGGAGCTTTGCCTTTCACTCCGTTCGGCCTTCAGTGCTTTGATTAGGTCAATTTTTAGCATCTTCACACTGCATTTTCAGGAACGAAGCAATAGCTAGTATCAGCGCATCTTACTGTCATCTTTCAGACAGTTATGAAGTTGAATGGTATGACGGCTGAGAAGTCTGTTATAATGGTGATGCTAAAAATATTGTTTTTATGGAGTGTGGCATCAGTGTTAATACGATGTTTCTGGTAATCTGGTTGCTCCGTGACTGTGACTCTTGCACACACTATTTGAACTTTAAATTTCTTTTCTTAATGAATGAATTGTGTGACAATAGAAGAATGAAATCATAGTTTATGTGCAGATTGGCTTAACTCTAAATCACTGAAGGATTTGTATGGTACTTACAAGCTTAGAAGTGGTGATGTATTGTCTCCTACGTTAATATCTTTTCCTTTTAGACTTTCCATTCACGTCACTTATAGTCAATTACTATAGTAGCCTAGGGTTCAACTCATGCTATTGAAGACAAGAGCACATGCCCTTTCTTATTCGAGTAAAATGAAGATTTTCACCTCAATACTTTATGAGCATCTACTTAAATGAGTCCTTCAATCCTAGTAGGTTGTCCACTTGACATACGGTTAATTAGAAAGGCATTTAAGAGAAGCATAAAGCGTTACCACCTTTAGTTCAATCCTCTGCCAAGTGGTACTGAATTTATTTTGCTTGGGAAATATATAAAATTAGAAAGAGGTAGATTGACCCCAATAGGCAACAATCTTCCCCCAATAAGAAAGGGCTATATACTTGCCACTTGGAAACAATTTATTTATGGCAGATTTTATAAGCTGAGTTGCAATTTAAATTTGTGTTGCCTCATAGAACTCTATTAGTTTTAATATGTAGCAGTAATTTATAATGTTTTAAAGAGATGTCGAGGTGCTTTAGTTTTAATATGTAGCTGTAATTTATAATGTTTTAAAGAGATGTCAAGGTGCTTTCCGAGGATCATTATCGACTTTTACCACTCACACATCAGCTTTAGTACCATTACCAAAGAATGAATGAGTGAATTCAGCATCTTTGCCTCTGTCCTATAATTCTATAAATGAACATTGGCTTAGTTTGGTTGGCCTACATTTCACTTTTTCACCTCCAATTTCCTATCCAAATTCATCAACCATTGGGCCGTCACAGTTCCTCTGGGACTCAATTTTCGGAGCATGGAACCAGCGGTGGTTGACGCTGGTTCTAAACTTTTCAAGTATAATCATGCACTTCCTGGCTGTGGCCCTGAGGTTACATTTCTTTTATGATTTGGAGAAATGATAATTTTATTGGTAAGCTTCTAGAGTGAATCGGGTGAGACAAAGTTGGTGAAACTTTACCTTTTGATTTCAGAATGCTGCTTATGAATGTGTTGTAATTATGATCCTCAGTTTGGTTCTGGGCTTGGGTTTTTAGATTGGCATTAGTGCTCAATGGTTTTCGAGTTCGAGTTTCATTTCGGAATCGTGATGCATTAGTGAAAATGTAGACTAACGAAGTTGAAAACCAATACTAAGATCAGTAATAAGTCCATCTTCAGTTTTAATTGCTTGGGATTCTTGTGAAACATGATCAATTAAGGGAAAGACATGAAATTTCCCAAAATGGACTTGAAGAAATTTTGGAGCCCTTGGAGTATGAGTTATCAATGTTCATTGTGTTCTAGTTATTTAGTTTTTTCCTTCAATTGAAACTTGTGCTCCTTTTGTGTTTCAAATATATGCATTCATCTATTTTTTTTCGGGGGAGGGGGGTGTTATGGTCATTGTCAATGACTCTGCCTATGTTAATGTTGCAGCTAGTAATTCTTGATATTTTACACTCCATTATTTCTTAGTGATTTGACTTACCATATTGGATCCATGTTATTCAATATTCACCATTTTTTGTGCCGAATACCCTTTTAGCACTTGACTACACTTCACTATGATGATTTCTTTCATTTACGCTATTTTTCTCTCTTACATACTTTAATTACAATGTCCCGTCCTCATTTTAGGTAATTCCAACACAAATGAAACGTGTACCTGTAGATGAATCCTTGAAGGATTCTTCCTCCCTTGAAAATGTGATTGTTAATCCAGTTGTCCGAGGCTTTATTAGAGATTGGGATGCCATGGAAGATTTATTAAGCCATGTGCTGTACTCTGGTTTGGGTTGGGAGATTGGCAATGAGGGGCAAATTTTGTTTACAGAACCACTGGCAACTCCAAAGGTTTGTTTAGCCAAGGTCTTCTCTTCGTCAAATTTATATCTTGATCATTTGTTTGAAATATGTGTTGTTCTATTGAATGATGGTAATTGAGGTGTTAGTGTATAAACCTACAGGCAAAATATGAGGTTTATGGCTGAGTATTACTATTATCCTAAAGGCTTGAGATGAATATGGAATTTGAATTTGGAGTTTAGCTGCAAGTTGGATAGAGTATCAGTACCTTTGTTTTTGTTTGTTTTGCTGTTATAGAACTGATGTTATTCAAATGGCGTTTGCATAAAAACAAAAGTAAGATAAACGCAAAAAAAATACTATATGGAGTCTGGACATATTGCCATCAATGGTCCGAACTGTAGCTCTGAACATCAACTTCAGTTTCAAAAATCAAAACTGTTGGATGCTCATGTGGCATTCAAATAATATGACATGTATATATTTTTTGTTTAAACTCTTCACTAATTTGTCATCGTCATATATTGTGAAACAGGCAGTTAGAGAGCAGTTGGTGCAATTGATGTTTGAAAAGTTCAACATCTCAGGCTTTTTTGCATCTGAGCAAGCAGTGCTATCACTTTATGCTGTGCTAGCACTGTTGCTATCGGCCATGGAAAAATGGGTATGTGTTGACCAACCCGTTGTTTCTGATCTTCCTTTCTTCAACTGCTGCTGGGAAGATCCGAAGATGACATGTAGAATTTTGTTGGCCTGGAGCATCATCTCAGCTTGATCTTAATTCTTAACCTATTATTTAGTGGAAGTTTATATATATTTGACCTTAAACATATGTCTAAATTTAATATAGGGGCAAGCCATCTGGATGTACTTTCTACTGTTAACAATGTTCAGTTAGCTACGAACCGATTAATTGCAAAGTCCTGTGGAGCTATGTAATTAGGTAGTTGGAAGGAGAAGTATAAGTGTTACTACAAGTTAATATTGTGTTTCTTTGAATACATTCAGCCTCTTGAATGTCAGTGCTGCTATTCTTCCACCTAAAACATTGAAAAAAAAAAGAAAAAGAAGAAGGAATGACCTTATTTGTGAAATTTTCTCTTCCGTTTTCAAGGATAACTCTTGGATCTAGATGTGTTTTCTCAGCTATATTCCTTATATGAACCAGTTTTTTTTAACTCAAAGATGATGAGTGTTCCTCCTAGTTTTGTCTATTAAGATATTTATATTATGAGCAACTGCATTCTTTGACTTGGCAACCCATCTATAGTAGGTAGCTTTGATTTTCTCAATTTTGAGTTGCATAATGTATTCAGCATGCTTCGTCACCAACACTATCTATAGCAAGTGTTAATTTGACTGCCTAATGACTTGACCTAGGCCAGCAATATAGTTTGTCTATGGCACAAGCTCTGTTGACAATTGGTTTTGTTTTTTCAATCTTCAGATATTGCATCAGTAATAGAAGGTGCTGTTCAGCATATATCTTCTAGACGATTTGAAATAGGTGGTTTGGATTTGACCAACTTATTTGCTCAAGAACTTGGTGAATCCAATCCGCATGTGAACTTAAGCTTCTCTGAAGTGGAAAAGTTGAAGGAGCAATATGCCTGCTGTAGTGAGGATGCTGCTGCTTATAGAAGGTTCCAGCAGGGGTGCCCAGAGGAGCAACACTCTGCCTGATGGACAGGTTATCTATTTTTCTATTCGGTGATGACACAAGAGAGTGCATATCACACACATTTCTTTAGAATTCCATGTCATCGTTTATGGACCTTGGATTGATGTTGTAATGCTATCTGTTTCAGGTGATAAAAATTGGAAGAGAAAGGTATACTATTGGTGAGGCCTTGTTCCAACCATCGATTTTTTTAGGCTTAGAGACTCATGGAATAGTTGAGCAACTGTTCGTTGTATCTCAACCGTGTCAACTGAGAATCACCGCCAGCTGCTGGAGAATACTGTACTATGTGGTGGAACTGCTTCTATGGCTGGTGAGATGTGATGATTGCTTTCTCAAGTTATCATTTTTTTTAGTAACATCAAAATATATTCCATCAGCATCTCCTTTAGAAGGTAATTTCTTTGGTTGTAGGTTTTGAAGAGAGGTTTCAGAAGGAAGCTGCACTCTCCTCCTCCGCCATCCGTCCTCTGGTGAAGGTAATCAATCCCGTACTAACTATAGTAAAGCCTACCAATCGGGAGTTATTGAACTTCGTATGTTTTGAATGCACATCTGATCGTGCCTTATTACAGGCGCCGGAATACATGCCAGATAATTTAACAAGTAACTCAGCATGGGTGGGAGGAGCCATACTAGCCAAAGTGGTGTTCCCTCAAAACCAACATTTGACCAAGGCCGATTATGATGAAAACGGGCCATCTATTATCCATCGCAAATGCTTTAAGCAACGAATTCAATTCTACTAGAGGTAGCAGCTAGGCTTGAATTAGAAGTTGAGCTATTATCGACTTGCACGAATTCCAGAAGTTCTGTCAGTTTCCTATGTATGTGATTTGATATGTATATTCTAGATGACCAAGGCTTGAGTTGTAGCTCAAGCAAAAACTACATGTAGATGCCAAAGGCTTGAGTTGTAGCTTAAGCAAAACTCAAAATATGAAAATGATTTACATCAGACAACGTTTCATCTAAAATGTGTGGTGTTCTCATGATTTAGCTATAACCAATTTGCACCCTTCACACAGCATTTCATTATTCGAGCTGAGATTTTAATTTAGTACATGCGCAGGATACTCTATATGGAAAAAACAATATAAATCTCAAAATTGTTTTAATCATATATATCCCACTTTACTCATCTCTCAACAAACATTGTTTGGAAACAATAGGCATACAACAACAAAACTATGATGAATGGTGTGCGATGCAAATTGCAACCGCTTCAAAACTGTAACAGAAGACAACTTCTACACTTTACGAGCCAAAGTTCTTTGCTTGGTTGCATGTTGGACCACTTTTTCCTCTACAGGAAGACCCTTCCTCCTCCTTACAGCATCAATGAGCTTCCTGGCAGTGTTCTGTAAAACACTAGCCCCATCTCCAAATTCTTCAATTTCCTCTTCTGTTTTGGGGACGAAAAAGGGATCCTCTGGAAGCATTTCCCAGTGACTGAAAACAAGTAGTGCACTTGAAGCTCCGGCTGTCCATCTTCTCAGCTCATCTGCAAAACCAAAGCTTTCTGCAACAGGAACATATGCATGCACAGTGAATAGCGGTGACCCTTCCTGCATTTCTTCCTTTATCACTTTGGCTCGCCTACGAGCAAGTACTGCATACATGGACCCCAAATGCTCAGTTGGGGTATTCAATTCACAGAAGTATAATGCTTCAACAAGCCTGGGTTTTCTCTCAAGTACAGCTGCTTTGCAAGCTTCCTTAACTGTTGTCATAACTTGACCTGTAAAAACACCATATGGTTCTGGTTGCTGGGATGAAGTATCCTCAGCTGACTGACACTCAATGGGAGATATGAAAGCCTCAACAACAAATGCCAAACCCCACAGAGGTTCCTCACATAGAGGACCGGCTGAAGTAGCCAGCTGAAATCCAGATAAAACACTGCTCTCTAGAGATTCTACTTCTCTTAGCAACATCTCATCAGTCACAGATGATGATTCTGTTGATACATCCTTGCTCTCACCATCATTGTGAAGACCTAACCTATTTGACACGTACGGAAAGCCTTGCATAAGAACAGAGCCCTCCATGCTTTTACCTCTGCTTGGAGTGACCAGAATGTTAGGACCAACCTGTCTAGGACCCAATGCCCAAATTCTTTTCAAAAAGTTTTTCCACAGTACTCTATATTTCTCTACTCGGTCTTTATCCATCTCAGCATTTGCAGAGGAAAGGTCACTCTCTATAGCATCCATCATCCTGGTCTTTAATGCTTCAATTGGATTCTCATCTTCCACAATGCTTCCCCTCAAGGTCTCCAAGCTTTTCAAAGCCTGTTTAGATTTACCTCCAATAATATCTCCCAGCAGTTCAGAACTCTCATCAAGCAACTTGGTAAGAGGCGAGGGAAGTTTCATGACTTGTACACGAACAACGCACCTACCATTTGGTGTTGTTTTCTCTACATAGTCAGAACTTCCACTTAAGAACTTCAGATTCTCCAAAGGATTAGTCATATCACCCTCAATTGTCTCCATATAAGAAACAAGTGGAGGAGATACTTCCAAGTTAACCTTAGCAAATCTCTCCTTCAGATCCTTTACACATCTCTCCAAATGAACTTCTCCAGCTGCTGCAAGAACATGCTCCCCTCTAGTAGAAATCGTGACCTCAACAAAAGGGTCCGCGCGATTTAAAAGCCGCAATCCTTTCATGAGTGCACCCATATCAGCAGGATCTGATGGCTCAATCGCAACTTTCAGTGTGGGCGCAACTTGGAAAACCATACTGGAGAAAGGCCAGCAATTAAGCGTAGATGAAAGAGTAGCACTCTTCAATATGTGCTGACCAAGCCCTCGTATGGCAACGATATTGCCTGCCTTTGCAGACATAACTGGTTTCAGTCCTTGCCCCGCCATAAGATATAATGCTTGCAGCTCGGCTTCTTGGACATGCTTCTGCTTTGATTCCATCTTCAGAGGGTCATATAAAGCTGAAAGTACGAAAATCCTCTGTCCAGCACAGAGAACCCCACTAAATATCCTGGCAAATGCAAGGAAGCACTCTCCAGAATCTCCAGAATCTGCAGGATTGTTCAAAATCTCACCACGAGGAAGCATCTTCATTGGCATAGCAAACATCTTAGAAACAAATACAACGCATGGTGCAGTAGGACTGGAATCACAAATTTCAACAGATTTCCTCACAAGCTCTGCCTCAGAAAGCAAATCAGAACAATCCCTATTGTCAGAACTGTCTCTTTTAGGCAGCAGCCTTGATATCCGAAAAGACTGAGCAGTAGCCGGATCAGGCATGCACTTCACAACCATAGATAAGATGGTATCTGCTAATGGAAGCCAACGGCTCATTACAGCTTGAAGCACAGCTTTAGGATCCTTATGTTGTAGCTCACGTGAAGGGATGGACAAATTAAAATTTTTTATAACCTTCTCAATCAATCCTCTATCTCCATCTGTTTCCAAACTACTCTGATACACCTGCCAGAGTGGCTCCAAAATAAATTGCACAAACATAGGCCTTGCCTTTGCAGTATTGCTTATAGCTTTCTTTCCCACAACCATCTTAGTCTTGGGATTGTAGTAACGAGGTCCCCACAGTGCCCTTTCCAACGTAGCTGCACTTGCGCCAAGTTTAGAAGCATAGATCTCTGCAAAATCGCTAATCCCAAAACCCCAACCATCAAGGGCACATGCAAATATAACATTTCCTTTGTGAGGTTGGAAGGTATCCTCTTCATCATCCTCCAAAAGCTCGAGATTATCATCACCTACATCATCAGATGGAGCAACTGAAAGCAAGGAATCGACATCAGATAAGTACTTTTCAGACTTGTAACCACTAACTATCCCGTTAACCTCATGGATAATTCTCAATAATCTAGTATAAGCTTCCATTGGACTCAACCTTAATTCGCATATTAGCCGATCCACCTTATTCAGAACCAGACATGGAGTCAACTTCTCAATCCATGCTTGACGCAATACAGCATGGGTCTGAATATGGACACCTTCCACTGCATCCACCAATACTAGTGCACCATCACTCAACCTAGCTGCTGTAGATACCTCACTGCAGAAATCCATGTGGCCTGGTGAATCTATTAAATTAACAGAATATTCTTTGAATTGAAGACCAATAGATGAGCTTTTCATAGTTATAGCACGCCGCTGTTCCTCATCCAAATAATCCATGAATCTAAGTTTACCAGCTTGCTTTGGATGAAGCACCCCCCCACCACAAGAAGCAATCAAATGGTCTGCGAGGGTGGTCTTCCCATGATCAACATGTGCGAGGATGCAGATATTCCGGACTAGCTTCTTATCATTAGTCTCATCAATGTTTGGTGGATCATCCTTCTCTGAATATAACTGAAACGGAACAAGGAAATGGCTAGCTTGTTCACATCTTTCCATGAAAAAGGTGTCAAAAAACTATGCCAGCCAAACTCTTACACCATCTAATTTCAAGTTAATGGACAATACAGCATGAGTTAAAAAAGGAGTAACTAATAAACACAAATGAAAACCTATAGAAATTATTAGAAACTACTCCGTATTATTATGACCCGCCTTCCAAACATATCACTGATCTTAATTCCTAAAACAGTGAGTTGATGAAATTAAATGTGAGAAGGCATCATAACTGAAAACATACCCCCAACTTGCAAATTATAACAAACGTGGTACATCACCATCATCAAACAAATGGTTGGATAAAGCCGCGCGAATAAAGGAGTAACTATACAGGAACCATTGTGTTGAAAATGAATATATTTCATAAATTATGTTTATATCATCATCAAAATTACACTAGCAGGCCCTCACAATAAAATTGAATTGAAATTCAAGTTCCATGAGCTGAAATAGTAGCAACTAAAAAACAAAAGTATGATCACAAAATTAAATTTTACAAGAAGAAAAGAAAGACATGTGACAAATGGGAACTAGGAGAAAATTATGCAAGGTGATGAGACAATTCGTCAAATACGTATTAGGCGTGAATGTGATAAACTGATTCTGATAATGGCAGCGGTTGAACAGCAGAGATAATCGAATTACCATAGAAGGAGGTTGGTCAGGAACAGGCAATCCGGATTTGAGCTCAGCGTCCATATCTCCGACGGTATGGTTTGCAAGTAGGCGGGTGCAGTGTCAGAACCTGAAACGACGTCGGCGGTCCACAATATAGTGCAGTGCAAGTGTTCGATGAAAGGCTTCAACAATGTCAGCGGTAGTTCTTCCGCTTCAATTGTTTGTAATTTGCTTCGATTAAGCGATTTTTAGGGTAAATCTAGGTCGCAGGTTTAAGCTCCCAAAAAATGAAATGACTGAGACTTTATTCATACAGCAAGAGAGAGAGAGACAATCTATCATCTATCAATAGATAAGTAAAAGATAAGTATTTTAAAAAATCATATAGGGGAAGATACTTGGCGGGCTGTTGCCGGCTTTGGAGAAGTACGGCGGTGGGTTCAGGCGTGAGGGAGAAGGAGTATACGTAACGATGTAGAAATTGATGGAGTAATTCTCTCTAGGGCTTCTTCTTCTTCTTTTTCTTATTACACCCAATAATAATTATTATAACAACCACAATAATAATAGATCATAACTTATGTTTTCACAATTTTCCATTTAATGATAAATTGTTACATTAATAATTTACATCTACTTATATAGCTAGTTCTCAAAGAATTTACATGAATGTCTTTACAATTGATTTAAAATTATACTCCCTCCGTCCCGCTTTAGCAGTCCCATTGACTTTTGTGCACTCGTTTTGTAATCTTCTCTATATATTCTTTTTTTTACTTTATTATTTCTCCACTTTAACTATTTATTATCATTTTTACAAAACAAGTGCACAAAAGTCAATGGGACTGCTGAAGCGGGACATAGGGAGTATTAATTTTGCTTCAATTTATAGTCCTTTTTCTCAATTTCAAATAAAGATATTTACTCATTTGATATGAATTGAACTAGACTGTCAAAATGGATATCAGGTATTAGATACCCGATATCCAAATCCAAACTCAAAAAAATCGGATAATTGGATTCCGATACCCGAATTTTCGGATTTCAGATCGAGATAAGCTAGTGAGATTTTTGGATTACTGGATATCGGGTTACCTGAAACCCGACCGGATATAACCAAATCACTCGATTTTTTTTAATTTTTTTGATTTAATAAATTATGTATTTATTTAGATTTTTATATTATAAATAATTAAATGCTGGGGGACCGATTCATCTATTTTTTCACTTCTTTAGTAGTAATACTTTATATACGTATATAAATAAATATTTTAGGGAATTTCCAAACAAGTTATGACCCATAATTTTGTATGCGCCATTGTGTTAGCGTTGTTAATTTCATTAGTTCAATAAGATTTTATTACTACTAAAATTTTGTATTTCTAAAAGTATGTAGTTGACTTTCTAAAAAAATAAATTCTAAAATTGGGACTCAATACCTGATTCGGATATTTGGGTATCTAAAATTAGTTTTGTATTAGGTATTAGGTACTCCCTCCATCCCAATAAATATGAAACATTTGGTTTCCGGGATTTTATGCAGTGTTGTTTCGTGAGTTAATGAAGAAAGAGTAAAGTAAGAGAGGGGGAAAAGTAAAGAGAGTGATGGTTCCATTTTAGGAAACGTTTCATTTTTAGTGGGACAACCCAAAAAGAAAAACATTGCATTTCTAATGGGATAGATGGAGTATCACTTTTTGGAAAATTCGGGCTCGGGTATCCGCGGGTACCCGATTTAACATGCCTAATTTATTAAATTATAAATATAATTTAAGAAAACCTTATGACTTTATATTTTCTTATAACCTCCGTCATGTTAATGGTGGTTTGATACTCTCTCCGTTCTATAGTAGTTGAGACATTTTTTTCGGGCATAGAGATTAAGAAAAATTGTGTTAAGTGAATTAAGTAAAAGAAGAATAAAGTAGAAAATTAAAAAGATAGAAAGATGAAGAGAGAATAAAGTAATAAAGTAGAAAATTAAAAAGATAGAAAGATGAAGAGAGAATAAAGTAAGTGAGAAACAATTTGTTGACTTTTACTCCTACTAAAGAAGGAAATGAATCCACTATTATGAAACGTAGCAAAATGACAAAATGACTTCACTACTATGGAACGGAGGGAGTAGTAGTTTAATTTTATGATTCTTCACATTCTTAATTTGTCCTATGAGGTATAGAGGTCTAGATGAATAGCACATCACAACTTAGGGGGTGTTCGGTTGACAAGACAAAATCTCATGATTAAATATGTATCATGTTTGGTTCATAAGATTGACCCCCTCAACTTAATCCTAGATGGATAGAGTCATAGTGTCATATCCTAGATGGATAGAGTCATAGTGTCATGATAATTAGTCATAACCTCCCTCCTCCAACTAAAATAATCCCACAACTCAATCCTAGATGGATAGTCTCATGATAATTAGTCATGGCAACCGAACACTACCATAAAATATTTATCTCTCTCATTTGTATAATACTCTAGCACATTAGCTTGAATTTTAGGAGCATGCTTGTTGCTCGGTCTCGATTTAATATCAAGTTTATCGGTGTCTATAAACTTAAGGTGCTTCTACTTAATATGAGAATATCGTTTCATCGCCTAAAAGCTTTTAGACGAACAATGTTTAGTCACTCACCTAAAAGCTTTTGAAAATATTATTGAAAGTTTTCAAAATGTTAGGGATTTTCAAAGAAGGAACTTTGTAATTATCCATACTTTTTATAAATCATAAAGATATATTTCCATTTTTTTAGTTTTAAAGTCGGAAAACCATTAGATCTCTCTATTTTTGCTATTCTGTTGTATTATTATTAGGCCTTCACATTCGTTTTAACTCCCTTTTTCATGAATGAGATGGATATGCTTTATGTACATATCTAGCTACATCGATACATATGCAAATCATTATTAAGACATCGATCATCGATATTAAATTTCACTATACACATAATATGAAACGCTAGCAAACATGATCGATGTCTATGTCCACGTTCAAACCGACTTAACTGATGTGACATGAAAATTGAAGTTGTAATAACTAACTCCCTCGTAAATCCCATCAATCTGCTCAATTTCAGCAAACTCGCCATTCGGTGGAGCTCTGGTCTTTCTGAGTGTAAGAAAAAGGGATATTGCAGGTGCCCATTGTCCCAACATACTCTACTATAGCCACAGTCCTCCTCGGCACAGGAACTGCATCCGTAACCCCAACTGTTGTCCAAGTCTTGGTGGTTTTGTTCCACTGCAACGACCCACTTACCTGTGAAGACACTTCAACCTTTCCATCTGCAATGAAAGGCAACTATGCTCTGATGTTGGTCTTCACCCCTACTGTCAGCGAGAAGCCCCGGCTAAAAGAGTAAGATTTCTCGTCTTGATAACTTATGGACACATTCATCATATTATCTTGCTCTGTGTCGTTGGTGAGTTTAGCCTTTCCCGCCAAAAAAGGCATCTCCCCGGATATCCTGGCATCCTCCATCCGATACCTCACGTTGTAGATCTCCCTCTCCCGCACCAGCTCCTGGACTTCCACTCTCGTCTCGCCTCTCCAGTTGGACTCTGCGGCATTAAGGCAACTAATCTTCCCCTCGGTGCTGAGGCGCTTGCAGAAGTGGTTGTTTCTTGCGCTTCTGAGTGCGATAGTATTTTTGTCGATTTTGATTGGCCAGAAGAGAGTGTCTTTGTTGTTGGCTGTGATGTCGTCGCTATCTGCGAATATCCAGTTGCCCATTCCGCCAGAACAAACCCCAGTAATCAGACTACATCCGAACATGGTCGTCGCGCATTAGCGAGACCTTGTGGCCGGATAAGGTACTGATTGGATCGTCGGATCCGAATTGGAGGTAATTAAGGTCTTCATGGTGATACGCTTTGAGATATTCCCCGTTGTATCCTTTGAAAGCGACGTGTTGGGGCAATTTAACCAACCTGTCCCAATCCACAAACCTAAGGGGCGCACCGATGCTATTTTTGTTGACGTAGAAAGCCTTGGTAAAATTGTTTATCATGACGCGCCAGCCGGTCTTGACGTGAGTCAAGTGGAGCTCATCTGATTGTAGGCTCGACTCGAAGAGCGTACACGACGGCTTCATTGTGTTCTCTTCTGGCTTGTTTGATATAGCAACGATGGAGTTGCCGTCTGCGTTTTTCTGCCAATATTTGTTGTTAGTGAGAAAATCGGAGGTGAATGTATTTGTTGTCAACCGTTGCACGCTCGATTTCGATCTTGACCAGCGGGCTGAACGTGCTGTCGCCTCCATCAATGACAAGGCCGTCGTCCTTGCGACATACGTAAGTGTTTGTGGCAGCTTTTGGGACATTTAGCACAACAAACCTTGGAAGTGCAGAAGTTGTCATGTTTCTTCAACCTATAAAAAATTACCACAGAAGTATAAATCAAAACGAACAGCGTTAAACATGTGTCTAACAAGAATGGTGCTTATTTAAAAGAGTGCACTACATAAATGGTATCTGATCTTTCACTTTTGCACGTATATGGTACCTGATATTTATTTTATATCGTTTTTGGTACCTATAAATCACATTTTTGGTACCTGATGCAATTTTCTTCCCAAAATGTCCTCTAAACAAATACATTTTCTCATTTATGTCATAAAGGATATTTTAGGTATACATAAAATTAATACCAAAAGTGATATAATAATCTATATTATCTCAATACAAACTTAATTACTACTCCCTCTGTTTCACTATAATTGAGGCGAAACTTTTCAGCACGGAGTTTTAGAAAGTAATGTTGGGTGTGTTAAATAAATAGATAAGAAAATTAAGAGAGATGAAAAGGTAGAGAGAATAAATTATAAAGTGAATAAAGTAGAGAGAATAAAGTGAGAGAGTAAAGTAAGAAAGAGAAAAAAGTTACCATATAATGAAATGACTCAACTATGAAGAAACTTTCCGAAATGATAAAATGACTCAAATACAGTAAAACAGGGGGAAATGACTCAAATATAATGAAACGGAGGGAGTACAATTTATACTCCACCTTATTCTCATATGATATCTAGTCATCATTAAATTGCGAATAAGGTGATCTTCTTTGTATAAATACAAGGCTACAACACAATAACTACTATTAGTTAAAATTTATCATATACTCCCTCCATCCCAGATAATTCATGACACTTTGACCCGGCACGGGTTTTAAGAAACTTAATGGAAAGTGAGTTGAAAAAGTTAATGGGATGTGGGTAGGAATGAGTTAGTGGAATATGGGGTCCACTACCAAAAATAGTAAAAGTGAAGTGGGACAAATTATGTGGAACGACCCGAAATGGAATACTGGATCGAATTATCTGGGACGGATGGAGTATTTAATACCCTAAATCCGATTATCGATACTACTTGCAGAAATCGAACAAGAAAAACACGGGTAAACTTTGTTTTTCAAACCTCACTCTCAAGTGACAATCAAACATCAAAAGTTTTATTAATAACCAACAAAATATATAGAAATTAACAAAGCAGATAAAAATAATAACGAAGTAGAAGACTAGTGTTAATTAATAAGACTTGAAAATAAAGGACGGGGAGAGAGATTACCGAAATTGAAAAGAACAAATGATTGTGTTGAATTCTCAAATCTTTCTTCTTTCTTCAAGATCAATTCTATTTATAGATAAGTTTATGGCACTGCAATCAAATAAATTCATTTCCATGGTGTTTTTACTAAGAGTGAACTACAAAAATGGTCCATGGATTATGGGTGTCACGATCGCCCTTCTAAGGTATAATAAATGTGGCGATCGCGACCTAGGCGGACTTAAATGCAACAAAGAACATAGGCTAGAGTTTCATTAAAAGGGTTTGACCAAAGTATTTAATGAACAATTAAAACGATAAAAGTAACGGCTTAGCAATGAAATCCAATGAAGAATAGATATCAAAATTTATGCTCAAAACGACAGGGGCTTAATGTGATCCAAAATGTATCATGTCTCCAATATTCTAAACAAAATGAAATAGTTTCAAACTCAATCAAACGATAAGAAGTTTCATGTTTCAGCGGAAGCATCCAAGAGAAGAGTGAAGTCATGTATGAAGACACAACTACACTCGGAGTTTCAAAACGACCATATTATTCAATTAACTTGCTCAACACCGCCAACCGCTCGTCGCCGCTCAACCTGCACATAGGGAAAACACATGCAGGGCTGAGTACTATAAAGATACTCAGTGGACTTATGCCGAAAACAGTTTTATCAAAATATTATTTATCATGCCATTTTCAAGTGTCCATCGGGGTTTTATCTTTAGAAATGCCCGAGGCACCAAAATATTTCCTTCATTCAAAAATCACGGTCGCGCAACCATTTTTCTCATCGACGTTTACCATATCCTCATTCTACATGACAAGGAATGCGGCCGCAAACCAGGTCACTAGACCGGCCAACCCGTACGCCGGCACACGGTCTAACATTGGTGTACACTAATCCAAGTAGAGTTTGCGGCTCTACGAGGATCCGAATTCGATTTAATTAATAGTGGCAGAGCCACAAGGGATAGGCACGACAAAACAAATCACGGCATGATAAACACAGATTTCATTCTCATCAATAAAGATTTAGGACGTTGTCCTTATTTTAAAAGAAAGCCCACCTCGACTGCTTAGATCTCAAGTACTTTCTTCCCTTTGCTATCACGCTTCGAGCGCAAGTTATCACCTTTAAATAGTGTGTATCACAATCAGTCTCAATCAATGACTCGAAATCATGCATGTCCCCAACGTTTCCCTTTTCCCATCGATTCGTTTTATATTATCATTCAAAATCAAGACATGCTCATCATATCAATTTTTATTCGCACTACAACTCCAGATCTATCATCAAATCATGTCACGCATGAGTGTTCTTCCACTCACATCACACGCACACACACAAACACACACCGATGCACACACATACACACGCACATCACTTCTCATTCATCAATTGTTTCCCCTTTTCACTCGATCTATATGCATGAGGGTTCAAGAACACCGATTAATCGGTTAGATGAGAAAAGATAGATCAAAATACCTCTTTTTGATAAAAACGATCGGTAGAAACAAAGTAAAATCTTGATTCTTCAATAATTCTTGAGGCTTCAACTTGAATTCTTCTCAAAAGATGAAGAACTCTTGGAGAAAAATAGAAGAAAAATTGAGAGAGAGTGGGAGAGAAAGTGGCGTGAACTTGGAGAGAGGGAGGCGTGATTTTGGGATTTAGGTTTAGGATTTTTTTCTCTCTTATTTATAGAGTGCAAGATATAATGTTTAATTAAATAAATCAAAGATTTAATAAGATATGGGAGAGTGTAGTTGGCGTGAATCTGGAGAGAATAAAAGGGATTTTCGAATTTTATGCTATTTAATTAGAATATGATTTAATTTGATATTTCACGGAGTAGAATAAAATATCACGGAGCATAATAAAATAATAAATTCTCCCAATAAATATGGAGTAGGCGATTTTATGCCTAGGATTTAAATTCAAATCTTAATTTAAATAGGATATGGCAAGATCTCCTTAGATATGGTAAGATTTGTTAGGATATTTATATTTATTCATGGAAGGGAATAAATAAGGGATCAAATAATATAATAAAATAATTCCTTCTCCCATAAATAGGGGATTTTCGAAATCTCCCTAGGAATAAGGTAGGAGTCGAAAATTCCATGGAGGAATTAGAGAATAATTGGACTTTGGATAAAATTTGGATAATTATCCTAAGTAATAATTAAATCCAAGAAAAATAGGATTCTTCTCCAATAAATCACGGTGGTCGAAAATTCCGAATAAAATGTGTATGATATTTATGATAATCCTATTTAGTCTCACTCATCCCTTAGGAAATACTTCGCCACAATATATTTCACCCCGCATCAAAATATTCACACAATCATGTCGCAAATTTCAACCATTTTGACTATTCGACCTCCACGTCACATTTTCAACGACGTTGACCATTCCACGACCACGTCACATTTTCAACAATATTAACTATTCAACAGACACGTCATATACTCAACAGATTTGACTATTCAAATCACTCTCAACTCCAAATCGCAATTAGGTCACAAAGAAATCATGCAATTAATTCACTCATCATTTAATCCACATACTTCATAGCATTAAAAGCATTTAATGCAAAAATTTTATGGTTCGAAAATTAGGGTTTGAAAAGTGGGGCGTTACAATGGGGTTATCTCATAAATGGTCTCTGGATTTTAAAAATATCACCAACAGTCCCTGGACTAAGGGTTAATATCAAAAACGGTCTTTTTGCACTGTTTCAAGACGAAAATGCCCTTTTGAGGGGTTTTGGGGTTTGGGCAATTTGGTCTTTTTACACTTTTAACATTTTAAATCTGATATTATTTCAATTTCGTACTAAATTTGATATTATTTCAAAATTATCATTCTTCTTCCCTTTTGTCATCTTTCACTTTGTTTCTTTAATTCAATATTAGATTTAATTTTACAAAATTAAATTTTAAATTTCAGTTTTTAAATGTCAATAAATATTTTTAATTATAAAAATTATTAAATAATAAAATTTAATAGCATAATCAATATTTTATAGTGTCTAATATTTAATCAATAAGATATGGCAACGCCTTAGTTTTAATAAATATTTAATAACTTTAATCATAAATAGATCATATAACACGATTTATTCTGAAATAAATATGCATCTAATGTAAGACTAATATAATTTTCGTATATTAATTTGAAAACAATAAAAATTACTAGAAAAATTCAACAAAAATACTCCTATATAAAATGTTTAGTCAACTTCATAATATTCTATCACAAACAATTATAACAACCGAACGGAGGCTAAATAGAATAGCTCTTATTTTTCCATCATGATTAATATTATTTTTTGTACTTCGTCAATTCAGCTGAATATTATATTAAATAACAAAATTTGATAGTTTTAATCAATATTTATAGTGTCCATGAATTAATAGTTTTAATTAAAAAAATTTATTGGTATTTAAAAATCAAAATTTAAAATTTAATTTTATAAATTAAATCTAATATTGAAATAAAGAAACAAAGTGAAGGATGACAAAAGGGAAGAAGAATGATAATTTTGAAATAATATCAGATTTAGTACATAACTGAAATAATATCAGATTTAAAATGCTAAAAGTGTAAAAAGACCAAATTGCCCAAACCCCCCAAAACCCCCCAAAAGGGCATTTTCGTCTCAAAACAGTGTAAAAGGACCGTTTTTTATATTAACCCTTAGTCCAGGGACTGCAGGTGATATTTTTAAAGTCCAGGGACCATTTATGAAATAACTCCATAGTTCAGGGATCATTTTTGTAGTTCACTCTTTTATGAAAAAGACAAGATTTCCTTTATCACAAACAATATTTCATTATTAAGCCATCCACTGTCTTATATCCATTCCTTAACTATCTCACTATAAATTCATTTTCATATTTTTCTAAAATTTAAATTTTTTTATCACAAACAATATTTCATTATTAAGCTATCCACTGATTCCATATTCATTCCTTAACTATCTCATTTCTTTATTATTCATGGCCTCGTTGCACTTTTTCTTCTATCTTTTAGTTAAGAGACAACTCTTGCAATCCTTCATTCCTTATCCATCTTATCCATTCACTATTCATGAGTCCCGCTATTTCATTTCGTTTTATTCTTATTCCAACAAAGTCGATTTATATTTGGATGAAATATTATTTTGATACTAAAATTCATAATTCTATTAAAAAACACAAAAATTACATAATTGAACAATAGGATAAATACATAACTAAAATCCTAATGTAACAATTTATTGTAAACATGATTCGCCTTGTTCCTTTGCTTGATTTCTAGCAGCGTTCTCGATGTCGTTGCTTCGAGACGCCTTCTTCACCGAACATTTTTGCACAATGAGATGTGAAGAAAAATGAGAGAAATAAGATGTAGAGAGTGTTTTGGTGAGAGAAAAATGGTGTAGAAAATGGGATATTTATAGGTGATATGGGAATATTAAAAAACTAAAAATAAATAAATAAAGTAACTGACAAAAAAGGGGCATAAAAACGGCTCTTTTTTACAATGTTTTTTAAAAATAATTATTTCCTGATTTTTTTATTTAAAAAAATTAAAAATAAAAAGTAGGTGAAAAACAAAGTCCACTCGCAGGCCGGTGAGTGGGCCAATGCCAGTGCGCTGACTCTCCAACCACCCCTCTATCTTGTGCCATGGGATGGGACGACACATCCGCAACGCCAGCCCGTCGCGGGACGAGTCCAAACTAGGATTGGGCTATGTTGCAAATGCTCTTAATTAACGGAAGCACCTTACCAATCTACCTAAAAAGGACAAATGCAAAGATAAGACGAAGATAAATAATTCAAAGATAAATAATTCAAAGAAATCTGTGGCTGTAGAGATTAAAACTTGTGACAAATGAAAAAGAAATGAACACATATAGACAATATTAGGCATTTATGAGCTTATGAACATAATCTAAACGTGTGATTTTCTTATTTAATGTATTTATGGAACTTTTGACTTTGTGGCATAGTTGTTGTCCACTGTTGCTGGCTCGACTTTGATCTTGATGACCGGGATGAACACGCTGTCGTTTCAACTGGTGACCTGTGACCGGGCTATACTATTCGGACAAACGGAGTTTTGATTAATTACTATTAAAATAAATAAACAAGTAAATAAAGCAATAATGATTAATTACTATTAAAATAAATAAACAAGTAAATAAAGCAATAAAACAACGGCGAAAAGATAGATCAACAAGGAAATCCTAGGGTAAGATTTCATCAACTCACTAGTTATTATAATGATTTAGTTCTACGTTCATCTGACTCCATCTTTAAAAGGATTCATTATCCTCAAGTTCAATCTAAACTCAATAACTACTCCATATTGACTAACCTTGTTAATTATTCATATTGTGTATCCACACTCATGTCACAGATATTGTATCAACACATAAAATATAAAATGTTATCACCAATCAATGATTCACATTAATCAATCCGTTAAATACAAACATGTTCGACGTTGTCAAGCCCCATACCAGCCAAACTGTAGTGGTGGTTGGTCAGACATATTTGCACAATTGATGATAAAAATTTGGAGATGAGAAAATGAAAAAGAATTTTTTTTTTATGAATAAGGTATTTATAGATAATTTTGGAATGAATTGAATGATAAAAAGAATTTTAAAAAAAAGATAAAAAGGGAAATAAACGGTAATATTTGGGGAAGTAGGAGTTTATTTTTAGTTTTTGTCACCAAATTAAAAAAAAAATTGTAATAGTTAAATAGGACGTCCACTCGGTGCAAGTGGGCGTCATCGTGTGCAGTGAGCGCGCCACATCGACAGCGCATGTCAGCTTGACAAAATGGGCTCAGCCCCTTAGATCGAGCGGCCCGGTAGGAAGGGAGCTCCACAACAGCCGTCGATCGTCGTCTCCTCCCGACGGGACAGGACAACACCTCAACGGACTGACCTTTGCGGATGCTCTTAGCAGCTTTCAAGGTAGAGTTGACACTCAGATTTTTGTCTACCTTTCAATTTGTTTTAAGTCTAATAGTAGTACATTTCTTCTTCCTCTGTTCCTTTGAGCCAATTTATCACACCACTACTCTTTTTAGAAAACTAGTGTTAACACCTGTGCTATGCACAGGACAAAAGATTTTTAAATAATGAAGATATACTAATTTAAAATAAAGAATATAGACTAAATAAAATAAAGATTTATAATATTATAAACACCAAAAAAAAAGTATTTGTGCAATTGTACTTCTCTCAATCCACTCTCAATGAAACATTTCATATTTTAGCAGATGATTATATACTATTTTAATATTTGATATGAGTGTAGTATAAAATAGAAGAAATAACAAAAGAGGAGATGTATGGATGAAATAGAATAAGACATACAAATAAAGAAAAATGTAATACTACTATTTACTAAAGAATAAAAAAAGGCAAACTTTTTGAACGAATAAATAATTCACCAGTTTCGATTAACAAAATCAACTCAATTATAACTATGTATACTTCTAGTAATTTAAATATAAATATATTTATAAATTATATATCTTGAATATAAATATATGTTTATAAGTAATTTCAACATATTTAATTAAACTAATATATTACATGATATAAAATTGTATATTATTACTATACACAACACTAATTAATGTTATGCAGTATTGTTCTTTGTTTGATGGTGGTATTAATTTAGTTTCACTTTATATCATTATTTATTGGTGTTTTATAATTACTTGATTTAGCCAGATTTGAATTCAATATAAACATATTTCAAAATTTTGAGAAGTAAAAAGAATAGAAATATGAGTAAATAAAAAACAATTCAATCTATACAACACTTAATATAATTACTTAATTCAAAAAATATAAAGTCCAATAAATTAAAATTTGAAATTGAAACTTAGCATGAATATAATAATAGAGTACATAAATTAGTCAAATTCTATGCTTATCAGATTTTAATCGCACTAATTGTTCAATTACTATAAATTTATTTAAAGAATTTAATTTTAGAAGTATTATATATTACTCTCTCCGTCCTACAATAAATGTCATTTTTTTAGTTCTACCAAAAATATCATATTTCCATTTTTTGAAAAAAATTCTCTCTTACATAAATATAAAAATTATATTTTCTCTCTCTATTTATTCAACACAAAAAAACAAAACTTTATAAAATCTCGTGTCGTCCCACAAATATGACATCACCCACCCCATCACGTGCATGCACATACTACTTCAAAAATATTTATTGCTTTAAGATCTACTGAACAGTTTAAAAATGAAACTATTATATAAACTTGTTCAAAATCCTACGGTCCTACCAGTTTCAACCATGATACCATATTATCTTTTTAGGTCAGCCTTACAATTTTCATAAATAAATTGAAGTGCCAATAATCAAATGCTCATCTATTAGAACATTAGTTTTTGGTTGATAGTTAAGATTACAATAAATTTCATCTTTTATGAATTAATAACGATAAGTATTGTTATATTCCATAAAACAATATTTCTTAGTTTGGATCATTTGCTATTCTCATTCCAATGAGATACCCCCTCCGACCTATAAATTAGGTGCATTCCAATTTTCAGAAAATTTACATCAATTTAATTAAAATTTACATCAATTTAATACTCTATATAGATTTCACTATCCACTGACCATTCACTTCCTCTATCTTATTTTACAAATTTTATGATAATTCACATACCATATCCATGGCATATTGCAACGAAAAAAGTAATTAAAATACTAATAAAAGAATTATTTATTGATAAGTAAGATTGAAGCAATAATAATATTGGCCAATCATTTGTAGCCCTAAAACAATGAAGCAACCCATTATTATGCAAGAAAATAAAAAAAAATACTTCATGAAAATGAAATTCCAAATACATAGGAGTAAAACATTAAAAAATATCAAGCCCCAATAGTAACAGAGTAAGAGCGCAAGCACGCCTGTCATTTTTCTGTGTGTAAAATGTTAAAGTAGCCGCAATACATTTTTCTTTTTTCATCCATTAGCCTTACAGATCAAGCCAGATTTCTTTCTTCCTCCCTCAAGGAATCTCGAAGAGGAGTCCCCTTTTGGATTATCACCATCCTCTGCATTTGTCAATTGTCACGCCGCCCATCTGCAGCGATAGCGTTCTTCTTGATTTTTTGGGGCAGTGATGATTGAAATTGGAATCTGAATCTCACAAATTACCAAAACCTTGTTCGTCGTCATGTTCATGTGTTTCTGATCACTCCTATCTTGTTTCGATTTATACTGTTCATGTAGTTTTTGGATAGAGATGCTGTGGAAAAAACTTGAACTGGTATTTATACATGTTTAAAACTTCACTGACAAGCCAATTTCTATACATTGTATTGGACCATATATTTGTCCAATAAAATTTGCCTTTTAGTATAACCTATGCCCTAGCAGCTTCACAATATGCTAACCACAACTTGTCTCATACGTACATAAAATATTTAATTGAATATATTATATATAGAATCATTTTATCAACAAATCTTGCATACAGTCTGCGATACTCGTCTCTATATTTTAAATATTGAATTAAATAAATTAATATTTTACACAGATTTTTTTTTTCATGTTTCTCTGATAATACACTTTGGGAAGACAAATGTAATACTACTATTAATGCTAGCTTGCCCTACTCATCTCTCTCTTATAATTATATTTCAAATATAAATTAAGTAGAATTTATTTTAACAGATTTGTTCCTTACATATAACCTGCTTTAGGAAGACAAATGTATTATTCATGCTAATTTGCTAACATATAAAAAATAAATTAAACAGTTCATAGCATATATTCATTTCAGATTTTTTTTCCCGGTATTTCAGGATTTAACAAACATACAACACTTAATGATTCGTTATAATACTATTAAATATTTAACGGAATCATAAAATAGAACTACATGTATGCACTGTAAATATAATTACTGCGTTACAGCTTTTTTTTTTGGATGTAAAAGCATATTTCGTTTTTCTAAATAAATATAAATAAGGCTTTTTATAGCTTCTATTCCCAATACACGACGTGTTAAATAGATTCGGTTTTCGATGTTGGTAATTAAATAACAAAATATTTAGTATATGCTTGCAGTTAAGAATGGAGTACAATTATACTGCTTGCTCATAAAAGTGAAATCAAAGTTTTCATGTAGTATTTTATAGCCGTTCCCGCCAAAACAGCCCTCAGTGGCAATCTTGTTATTTTTGAGACAACTGCACCTTTAGATAGTTATAGATAGATTAAATCATCATTAATATACTACTCTCTTTGTTTCGCTCAAGATATTAACATTCTTGAGTAACACGAGATTTTAAGAGAAATTATTAGATGGAGTAAGTAGAGGAAAAAAAATAGTTAAATATTTTAATAAGAAAGAGGATAGAGAGATTTATTTTCAAATGTAGAAAATGGACATTTTGAGTGAGACAAACTAAAAAAAATTACACATTTTGAGTAAGACGCAGGAAGTACAATTATCTTTTCTCTCTTTTCATTATTACTTAACTACTTTTTTCACTTCATTAAACTACATTTTCTCTCTCTAGCTTAACAATTTTAAACATCTGATGAAATATCAATGGAATAGATGTAATCTTCTCCAAGACAGAAGATGAAGCATTTATTTCAATGCTTAATATACTTTTAGAAGTTTCAATCTTATTTGTTAATATAAAGATCAATACTATCAAGTGAAGTTTTAAAAAAAAAATTAAAATGTTTAAAGCTTATAACGAAAGAAATATGAAATTGATCAAGAAAAGAACATACTATTATATATAATCATCGTCGTGATTAGATAGAAATACAAATCCAAACTAGTTAAATTGTTAATGATCCATCTAATGATCAGAATTGATGTCCCTTTCCAAACATTTGGAGAACTAACATGAATTGTACTACATCACATTCAATAATTTATAGCCAAAAGAGAAATATCAGCACTAGAAATTTATTAATCAAGGGTGATGCTACACTTATTTGGTGAGGAAAATTTTGTTTACAACATCCACAGGCAATGCATAAGCTGGATCTATAGCTTTGAGTCCAGGATATTCAAGAAGTGATAGACCTGATTTCACCAAATAACAACGGTCGTCAAGTAGTATAGATATTACAGCAACTATATATAAATCCGAGGGCTCAATCTTACCAGCAACACCAAAATAGGTGTGGAATACATCAACAGCATCATCGGGCCTATCTGAGATTCCACCATTCTCTTTATCCTACATCATTCAAGAATATGGATGGCATCAGATATCTCATAGTTTACACGATAAGTATCAGTTTTCAATGCAAAGAATAACCTGGCAGTCCAAGATGAAGTTTACGAGCTTTTTCTTGTCAATCCAGTGAACTCTATCGATCATAATCAAACTACTAAGAACCCACCACGAGTAGCATACCTGGAGTTAGGAATGAACGCTAGATGAGAACAATATTCTTTTCAGAATTCGTTGCATAATAAGCTATACACGAGGAAAGAATCGCTCACATCAGGAAGCTTCTCAGGACGCCCATTTAAACCTCCAGATTTTACTTGTCGTTCACATAACCACCATCCAAGGAGGTCCTTGTCAACATGATCTAAATAGCCAGTAATAGCAAGAGCCCCCACACAACAGAAAACTGTAATAACAACAGGCATCATCCACAACTGTTAGTTTTTCACTAGGACCAGACTTTTTTTTTATTTTTCAGAAGCAGCAAAAATCCAGTCACACAAACTAATGATCTTGGGCAGGCTGAAAATATGGAATAAGTTACAACTATAAGGATAGTAAAAAAAATGAAAGGTCAGCTAATCAAGAGTCAAGTCCGTTAGTATGGCTTCTCCACCAGCAGGCTTTAGACTTGTAAATAAACGGGAGCATGACTTTTGTAAAATGCACAGAATTAAGTCACCGGGTTTACAAATCTGCAGGCATTAATGTTCTCGTTTTATCCAGCAATATAAAGAGTTAATCACTTAGCAAGACAACATGCAATAGCTTCTGTATTCATTTACTTAGTAACTTTGCAAGTATGCGAAACACCTAAGGCATGAAGCATACTTTGTCCGGCATGAGATTCTGCTCCAGGTGTGCATCCAAATCCACCATCTAAATTCTTGCAACTAACAATGTACTCTACAGCTTTTTCTACATTTATTTTATCCAAACGCTTTAGTAATGCGAGGGAGCATATTGCAATATAAGAAAACCTGAAAATATGGTAATACTTGTTATTCCAATAAAACAGATAATTTTATAGAAAATTAACAGGCTAAATATGCGACAATTTTCCAGCCTACAAATATTAGATGAATAAGAAAGCATACCTGGTATCTATTTCACCCCAAATGTCACCAGAAAATGAGCCATCTTCATTCTGTAGGCTTGCAATATCTAGCTAGTAGGTTAAGTTCTTACTTGGCATTCAATTCTTATTTTGTGTTCAACTATACTAAGGAAGAAATAAACATAAATGAAAAGCAATGGAAAAGGTCATGCATGTAACACTGGGTGCTAATAGATGATAGCTACCACCATCTGGCACAATTAGTTTTAAAGATTTACTCACAGAGCCCAGCCCAACTTCAAGAACTATAATAATATGAATAAATATAATAGTAATAATCTATTATTGAAAGATACAATTGGCAACCTTCTCAATATCAAGAACATCTGTCTTGTCAAATAGTGCTAAAACCTGAATAGCACTTAATGTGTAGAGCACGTGAGGATCATGCCCTATATTACCACCAAAACCACCTGCATGAACGAATGCACAATAAGATAATGCGAGTTTATCAGAACAGCACTATTTAACATCTTGAATAAGTAAAAATGTTGTAAAGGACTTGCTGCAACCAGAACAAAGTGAAGAAATGCACTGTAAAGGGCATATAATTAATGCAAAAACTAAAGCCTGCGTACATACCAGATTCATGCTGACATTGCATGATCCACGGAATAACCTCATCCTGATCCACTGTATCAAGCTTTCCTAAAACATCCAGAGTAGTCAATCCCCAATAAGCGCCATTCAATCTCAGGTGCTCCATCACCACAGACGCAAAATCATCCTTTTTCTGTTACAAAAGGGTGCTGATTATTACTAAAAGAATACATCACCACTTGAAGCATCTAGAGGCCTAAGAAACCCTGAATCTTCTTCGTAGTTAGTACTACTACCTCCGTCCCTTAAAAATAAAAAATATTTACATTTTAGTCCATCCCTTAAAAATTGAAACTTTTTAAACTTTCTATTTTAGGAAATGGACCCTATAAATATAATCCACTTACTCTACTTTCACTACTTTTCCCCTTCCTCTCTCTCACTTTATCCATTTCTCTCTTCATCACTCTTACTTTACCAATTCATCTCTTTTACTATACCAATTGTGCATTAAAACATGTGCCGTTTCAAAAGTTTCTATTTTTCTCCGTCCTCCAAATTTTGACATAGTTTACTATTTCAGTCCGTCCCCCAAATTTTGACACACTTCACTTTTTAATGGACTCCATATTTCACTAACTCGTTCATACTCACATTTTATTATAAAACTAATAGTTTAAAAGTAGGACCCACGTTCCACCAACTTTTTCAAGTCAATTTCTATTACATTTCTTAAAACCCGTGCCGGGTCAAAACGTGTCAAAATTTGGGGGACGGAGGGAGTAATATATAAGAAAAGAAAGACAATAAAGAAAAAAAACAGAATGAAGAGGAATGATCTTCCAAGTGTAGCAGGAATATCCAGAAGTAATTATTTCACTCCTAATATTGTTAACAAAAACAGGGGAGTGCCTTATCATTTCTTCCTGCTGTTCTTTTATAATCATAAAGATTCATTGTGTAAGAAAAACAAAAATTGATACAATCCACAAACTGACAATGAGGCCTACCTTTTCAATTGATATGATATATTTAATATGCTTTTCAACCACGAGCTCCCCCATTCTGTCATGGATTCAAACAAAGAATTAACAAATTCAAACATAAGCTATAGCAAAGAGAACTCATAAACATAAGATCAAAAATCAAATTTTCAAAATCGAATATCGTTACTCCAAATCAAGACACGAGTATACAAACACAGGTGCTCAGTTGGAATGAGAATAATGTCGGATTAGCCTTGTGACAAGAAAAAGTAAAAGAGATGCAACGGGGCTGGTGAAGTGAAATTACAAGCAATCTAGATTCCGAAAACGCGATGCCGAAGAGGGCAGGCGGTGAAGGATTTGGGATTTAGGATGGGTTTGGAAATTCAAGTCAAATTTGCAGCTGACTTATTTTAAGAAAAGCAGAGGGGCGATTCTACTAACAATGAATAGTATGGATCAATGAATTGAGATCCAAGTCTTTGATAATGCTCCTATCTAATCGAAAAAATAGCGAGAATGCTGGATTTTTGCTTGACATAGGGTAACGTATGAATTAATTAACGGTTTTTTGTTAGATATAGGGTAAAGGTACGAATTAATGTTGGATTTTTGGTGTATTGTACTCACTCAGTCCCCCTCCGTCCCCCATTAGGAGTCACACTTTGATTGGGCACGCATTTTAAGAAATATAAAGAAAAGTTGATTGAAAAAGTTAGTGATATGTGAGACTCATTTTTTTATATTGGTTTTATAATAAAATGTTAGTGAATTGAGTTAGTGGAATGTGAGTTATACTGACTATTTATGGTAAAAATGAAATGTGACTCTTAATTGGGGACGGACCGAAATAGAAAAGTGTGACTCTTAATCGGGGACGGAGGGAGTAAATTTTTATAGGTTACAGGGTATCGGTATGAGTTAATATCGGATATTTGGTATATTGCAATTTTTGGTAAGATATAGGGTAATGGTATGAATTTTCACATACCTAGGTTTATCCAAATACGGTATATACCAGACAACCACACAATGTCACTGCTTCAACACACAATCACTCTAAGGCTCTAAGCTCACAAACCTCACAAAACAGAAGCAAGAACTCTCAGAAATCACAGAGAAAACGTCGAGAACTCCTCTGACTTAGCATATTGAACCAATGGTTCAATCTAGCGTCGTAATTCACAAGGGATCCGAAGCGGTTACCTATGTCAGAGATAACACCAATCTAAAATCACTCAAAACCAGAGATTAGATGGACGGAGAAAATGACCGGAGACAAGAAAGAGAGAGGCGAGAGAAAACCCTAATCGCTCGAGAATAGAGAGAGAGAGAGGGAGGGAGAGAGTCAAACAGTCTGAATACCGAATGAAGTGAATCGGTGAGTGTGAGACCTTTAGTCTCACACAACAAACACAGCCATTCATCCAATGGACAAGAGCCTGGGTTTGGTCCTCTCACAATAACATTGGGCCAAATAAAATCGAGCTCAATCATAAGATAAGTCCAAGTTATCCACATACTCAACCTTGGACCTTATTAGAAAGCAGGGTTGGATCAAATGTTACTTCATTGATCACCTACAAGGCAACAACACATACCAAAGGACCAAGGTCCATTAGCCTAAGAGTTTAGGTTGTCTTATGATACCAAAGGACCAAGATCCATTAGTTAATAAGGACTTAGTTACCTCAAAACACCGGAGGACCAAAGTGACATGCCCATTTGTCTAAGATATGAAATTGAAGACAATCCAATTGTTATGATTGGTATACTGAAAAACATGTTTCGAGTGGTTTGATCGAATAGAATTACTTGTATACAATACACTCTACAAGCTCTTTTAACCCAAAGTGAAAAGAAGTAATTTTATCACAGTGTATTTGCTTATGCATTTATAAGATATTTTCTCAAACATTTAAATGTATAAAAGCAGACAAAGTTTAATTCTTCTACTTAGTAGGCTGGTTGTAAGCGTCATTCATAGTAAAGTAACACAGTCGGGTCTATGCAATGCTTTGCAAAAGAGAAATAGAATTTCATAACCTAAATAAACTTTAGTTACTTATCATGAAATGTTGTAGTGTGAGTCTACACATGTTTCCTTTTACTTTAGAAAATAAACGACACTAGTGTGGTATAACATTGAACGAATCTAACGGTGAGATAAGTCTTTCTTGGCTATTTACTGAAATACGAGGTCTTAGTGACAATCATTGATATAACATTGAGCATAGATATTTAATAGGCTAGTTTTCGTCACTCGGAATTGATCATTATTTGCCATATATGTTGAAAATTTGCATGAAAAAGATGTTTTTTGGCAGGGAATGGATCATTAAGTTCGAAGGCTGCTTAATGAAGGCATGAAAAGGAAAACATGAAAGAAAGAGGACAAAATGACAAGAAATGGAAGAAAGTGAAGGAAGAAGGCAAAGAAGACTCAAACTTCCCAGCTGTTGGACTGTCCAGTTTGAACTCGGCGGAGATATGATTAAAACCACTTCCACACACTTCTGAAGGACGGATCTCACTTGCTACACTCGCCTATATTATCCTTTGGAGAGTAAAAAAAAGAAGGATAATATCTTTTATTGGATATATGTATTAAAAATACTTTAACTTTCCAAGAATCACTTATCACTTTAGCTTTAGTTTAGTCTAGTTACTTCTGTCTCTAGGAAACTTTTCGATTTCAAACTCAAGGCCGCCAAGATCTTTTGTTCATTATGGATTGAAGTAGCAGTACTTTAGTAGCAGTGTTTATTTTCTCTAGTTGCTTGTTATTAACTTTTAGAGTTCTTTTGCACCTTTCTTACTCTTCGTTATTGTTGTAGTTCTTGTATTAAAAGCTTATTTCAAGTAGTTATTGCTCTAGGTGTTTGTGTATTTAATGTGTTTTAAAAATTAGTTCTTGTTTGATTTCCGGTTTTAGCTTGTTCATTAGTTCTTGTCTTTGTTATGTTCTTGTTTAGTTAAAACTTCATTCCAACCTTTTAAAATCAGTTTCTCAAACATTTTCTTAGTTAGTTTATAGTTAAAAATGTGGAGAAAGAGTTGAAAATGTTTAAAAAATAATCAGCCATAGTTTTGTGTGTTTTCTGTGCCTCGTCGGGTTTCATTTTCGTATGATTTTGCATGAGTTTGATGAGCTCGATTCTTGAGTGTTCTTCCACCATGTTTAAGTCATGTTCTTAAGCTTTTTTTTATCTTCTTCAATGAG
>NC_062969.1:29020247-29148247 GCF_023119035.1 Salvia hispanica
AAATGATTGTGTTGAATTCTCAAATCTTTCTTCTTTCTTCAAGATCAATTCTATTTATAGATAAGTTTATGGCACTGCAATCAAATAAATTCATTTCCATGGTGTTTTTACTAAGAGTGAACTACAAAATGGTCTCAGGATTATGGTGTCACGATCGCTCTTCTAAGGTATAATAAATGCTGGCGATCGCGACCAGCGGACTTATACGCAACAAAGAATATAGGCTAGGATTTCATTAAAAGAGTTTGACCAAAGTATTTAAATGAACAATTAACACGATAAAAGTAACGACTTAGCACTGAAATCCAATGAAGAATAGATATCAAAATTTATGCTCAAAACGACAGGGGCTTAATGTGATCCAAAAATGTATCATGTCTCCATATTCTAAACAAAATGAAAGTTTCAAACTCAATCAAACGATAAGAAGTTTCATGTTTCAGCGGAAGCATCCAAGAGAAAAGGGAAGTCATGTATGAAGACACAACTACATTTCTGAGTTTCAAAACAACCATATTATTCAATTAACTTGCTCAACACCGCAACCGGTCAGCTCAACCCGCATAGGGAAAACACAATGAATGCGAGTACTATAAAGATACTCGGACTCATGCGAAAAGAGCTTTTTATCAAAATATTATTTATCATGACATTTTCAATTGTCCATCGGGTTTTATCTTTAGAAATGCCCGAGGCACCAAAATATTCCTTCATTAAAAAATCACGGTCGCGCAACCATTTTTCTCATCGACGTTTACTATATCCTCATTCTACATGACAAGGAATGCGGCCGCAAACCAGGTCACTAGACCGGCCAACCCATACGTCGGCACACAGTCTAACATTGGTGTACACCAATCCAAAGTAGAGTTTGCGGCTCTACGAGGATCCGAATTGATGAATTAATAGTGGCAGCCACAAAGGATAGGCATGACAAAACAAATCACGGCATGATAAACACAGATTTCATTCTTATCAATAAAGATTTAGACGTTGTCCTTATTTTAAAAAAAGCCCACATCGACGCTAGATCTCAAGTACTTTCTTCCCTTTCTATCACGCTTCGAGCGCTAAGTTATCACCTTTAAATAGTGTGTATCACAATCGGCCTCAATCAATGACTCGAAATCATGCATGTCCCCAACGTTTCCTTTTCCCATCGATTCGCTTTTATATTATCATTCAAAATCAATACATGCTCATCATATCAATTTTTATTCACACCACAACCCAGATCTATCATCAAATCATGTCACGTATGAGTGTTCTTCCACTAAATCACACGCACACACACAAACACACCACCGCACATACATACACACGAAAATCACTTCTCATTCATCAATTGTTTCTTTTCACTGATCTATATGCATGAGGGTTCAAGAACACCGATAACGGTTAGATGAGAAAAGATAGATCAAAATACCTCTTTGATAAAAACGACGGTAGAAACAAAGTAAAATCTTGATTCTTCAAAAATTCTGAGGTTTAACTTGAATTCTTCTCAAAAGATGAAGAACTTTTGAGAAAATAGAGAAAAATTGAGAGAGAATGGGAGAGAAAGCAAGGGATTTTTGAGAGAGGGAGGCGTGATTTTGGATTTAGGTTTAGGATTTTTTCTCTCTTATTTATAGAGGAAGATATAATGTTTAATTAAATAAATCAAAGATTTAATAAGATATGGGAGAGGTAGTTGGCGTGAATCGAGAGAATAAAAGGATTTTCAATTTTATGCTATTTAATTAGAATATGATTTAATTTGATATTTTCACTGAGAAATAAAATATCACGAGATAATAAAATAATAAATTTCCCAATAAATATGGAGGGGCATTTTTATGCCTAGGATTTAAATTCAAATCTTAATTTAAATAGATACAAGATCTCCTTGATATGGTAAAAATTTGTTAGGATATTTATATTTATTCATGGAAGGGAATAAATAAGGGATCAAATAAAATAATAAAAAAATTCCTTCTCCCATAAATAGGGATTTTCAAATCTCCCTAGAATAAGGTAGAGTCAAAATTCCATGGAGGAATTGAGAATAATTGACTTTGGGTAAAATTCGATAATTATCCAAGTAATAATTAAATCCAAGAAAAAAAGGATTCTTCTCCAATAAATCACTTGGTCGAAAATTCAATAAAAAGTGTATGATATTTATGATAATCCTATTTAGTCTCACTCATCCCTTAGGGAAAAACTTTCGCCACAATATATTTCACCCCGCATCAAAATATTCACACAATCATGTCGCAATTTCAACCATTTTGGGCTATTCGACCTCCACGTCACATTTTCAACACGTGACCATTCCAACCTAAGCACATTTTCAACAATATTAACTATTCAACAGACACGCCCTATACTCAACATTTACTATTCAAATCACTCTCAACTCCAAATCGCAATTAGGGCACAAAGAAAACATGCAATTAATTCACTCATCATTTAATCCACGATTTTCAAGATTAAAAGATTTAATGCAAAAAATTTTTTCGTTCAAAAATTAGGTTTGAAAAATGGGCATCTAAGGGTTTCCATAAATGGCTCTGATTTTAAAAAAATCACCAACCCTCGACTAAGGGTTAATATCAAAAACGTCTTTTTTCAACGTTTAAGACAAAATGCCCTTGAGGGTTTGGGGTTTAAAGCAATTTGGGCTTTTTTCACTTTTAACATTTTAAATCGATATTATTTCAATTTCGTACTAAATTTGATATTATTTCAAAATTATCATTCTTCTTCCTTTTGTCATCTTTCACTTTGTTTCTTTAATTCAATATTAGATTTAATTTTTCAAAATTAAATTTTAAATTTCAGTTTTAAATGTCAATAAATATTTTTAATTATAAAAATTATTAAATAATAAAATTTAATAGCATAATCAATATTTTATAGTGTCTAATATTTAATCAATAAGATATGATAACTTTAGTTTTAATAAATATTTAATAACTTTAATCATAAATAGATCATATAACATGATTTATTCTGAAATAAATATGATCTAATGTAAGACTAATATAATTTTCGTATATTAATTTGAAAACAATAAAAATTACTAGAAAAATTCAACAAAAATACTCCTATATAAAATGTTTAGTCAACTTCATAATATTCTATCACAAACAATTATAAAAGAAAATAAAAATAAATTTTTTTTTCCCATAGATTAATATTATTTTTTGTACTTATTAATTAATTTTATTTAAATAACAAAATTTGATGTTTTAATCAATTTTTAATTTTCCATGAATTAATAGTTTTAATTAAAAAAATTTATTGGTATTTAAAAAAATAAAAAAATTTAAAAATTTAATTTTAAAAATTAAATCTAATATTGAAATAAAGAAAAAAGAAGGATGACAAAAGGGGAAGAAGAAGAAATTTTGAAATAATATCGATTTTGACAAAATAAATAATATGATTTAAAAGCAAAAAAAAAGAAAAATTTTCCCAAACCCCCAAAAAACCCCCAAAAGGGTTTTTTCCCCAAACGGAAAACGCTTTTTTTTTAATTAATAGCAAATTTTTTAAAAATTTCCGCCCATTTGTAAAATCTCCAATTTGGTTTTTTTTGTAGTTCACTTTTTTTAAAAAAAGACAAGATTTCCTTTATCACAAACAATATTTAAATTTTAAGCCATCCACGTCTTATACCATTCTTTAATATCTCACTATAAATTCATTTTCATATTTTTTCAAAAATTTTAAAATTTTTTTTTATCACAAACAATATTTCATTATTAAGCACCCATTTATTCCATATTCATTCCTTAACTATCTCTTTTCTTTTTAATTATTCTCTTTTTTCTTCATTTTTTTAGTTAAGAGAAAACCTTGAACCCTTTTCCCTTATCCATCTTACCCATTACTATTCATGGCCCCCTATTTCATTTCTTTTTATTTTATTCCAACAAAGTCGATTTATATTTGGATGAAATATTATTTTGATATAAAATTCATAATTCTATTAAAAAACAAAAAAATTAAATTGAACAATAGGATAAAACATAATAAAATCCTAATGTCAATTTATTGTAAACATGATTCGCCTTGTTCCTTTGTTTATTTCTAGCAGCCTTTTATTGTTTGAGCCTTCTTCAGAAATTTTTAAATAATGTGAAAAAAATGGGGAAAAAAAGTGAAGGAAATTTTTGGTGAGAGAAAAAAGGTAGAAAATGGGAATTTATAGGGATTGGGAATATTAAAAAAACTAAAATAAATAAATAAAGTAACGCAAAAAAAGGGGATAAAAAAGGGCTCTTTACAATGTTTTTTAAAAAAAATTATTTCCGATTTTTTTTTTTTAAAAAAATTAAAAATAAAAAAAATAAAAACGCCCCCTCGAGCCGGGGAGTGGGCCAAAAAGGGGCTGACTCTAACCCCCCCTATCTTGTGCCATGGGATGGGACCACATCCGCAACGCCAGCCCGCGGGGCAGTCCAAACTAGGGTTGGGCCATGTTCAAATGCTCTTTAAATTAAAAACCCTTTCCAATCTACCTAAAAAGGACAAATGCAAAGATAAGACGAAGATAAATAATTCAAAGATAAATAACAAAGAAATCGTGGCTGAGAGATTAAACTTTGACAAATGAAAAAAAAAATGAACACATATAGACAATATTAGGCATTTATGAGCTTATGAACATAATCTAAACGGGGATTTTCTTATTTAATGTATTTATGGAACTTTTTTACTTTGTGGCATGTTGTTGTCCACTGTTTCTGGCTCGACTTTGATCTTGATGACCGGGATGAACACGCTGTCGTTTCAACTGGTGACCGGGCCGGGCTATACTATTCGGAAAAGGAGTTTTGATTAATTACTATTAAAATAAATAAACAAGTAAATAAAGCAATAATGATTAATTACTATTAAAATAAATAAACAAGTAAAAAAAGCAATAAAACAACGGCGAAAAGATAGATCAACAAGGAAATCCTAGGGTAAGATTTCATCAACTCACTAGTTATTATAATGATTTAGTTCTACGTTCATCGACTCCATCTTTAAAAGGATTCATTATCCTCAAGTTCAATCTAAACTCAATAACTACTCCATATTGACTAACCTTGTTAATTATTCATATTGTGTATCCACACTCATGTCACAGATATTGTATCAACACATAAAATATAAAATGTTATCACCAATCAATGATTCACATTAATCAATCCGTTAAATACAAACATGTTCGACGTTGTCAAGCCCCATACCAGCCAAACTGTAGTGGTGGTTGGTCAGACATATTTGCACAATTGATGATAAAATTTGGAGATGAGAAAATGAAAAAGAATTTTTTTTATGAATAAGGTATTTATAGATAATTTTGGAATGAATTGAATGATAAAAAGAATTTTAAAAAAAGAAAAAAGGGGAAATAAACGGTAATATTTGGGGAAGTAGGAGTTTATTTTTAGTTTTTGTCACCAAATTAAAAAAAAATTGTAATAGTTAAATAGGACGTCCACTCGGTGCAAGTGGGCGTCATTCGTGTGCGTGGCGCGCCACATCACAGCGCATGTCCTTGACAAAATGGGCTAGCCCCTTAGATCGACGGCCCGTAGGAAGGAGCTCCACAACGCCGCCGATCGTCGCCTCCTCCCGACGGACAAGACAACACCTCACGGATTGACCTTGCGGATGCTCTTAGCGCTTTCAAGGTAGAGTTGACACTCGATTTTTGTCTACCTTTCAATTTGTTTTAAGTCTAATAGTAGTACATTTCTTCTTCCTCTGTTCCTTTGAGCCAATTTATCACACCACTACTCTTTTTAGAAAACTAGTGTTAACACTGTCTATGCACAGGACAAAAGATTTTTAAATAATGAAGATATACTAATTTAAAATAAAGAATATAGACTAAATAAAATAAAGATTTATAATATTATAAACACCAAAAAAAAGTATTTGTGCAATTGTACTTCTCTCAATCCACTCTCAATGAAACATTTCATATTTTAGCGAGATGATTATATACTATTTTAATATTTGATATGAGTGTAGTATAAAATAGAAGAAATAACAAAGAGGAGATGTATGGATGAAATAGAATAAGACATACAAATAAAGAAAAATGTAATACTACTATTTACTAAAGAATAAAAAAAGGCAAACTTTTTTAACGAATAAATAATTCACCGTTTCGATTAACAAAATCAACTCAATTATAACTATGTATACTTCTAGTAATTTAAATATAAATATATTTATAAATTATATATCTTGAATATAAATATATGTTTATAAGTAATTTCAACATATTTAATTAAACTAATATATTACATGATATAAAATTGTATATTATTACTATACACAACACTAATTAATGTTATGCATTGTTCTTTGTTTGATGGTGGTATTAATTTAGTTTCACTTTATATCATTATTTATTGGTGTTTTATAATTACTTGATTTAGCCAGATTTGAATTCAATATAAACATATTTCAAAATTTTGAGAAGTAAAAAGAATAGAAATATGAGTAAATAAAAAAAAATTCAATCTATACAACACTTAATATAATTACTTAATTCAAAAAATATAAAGTCCAATAAATTAAAATTTGAAATTGAAACTTAGCATGAATATAATAATAGAGTACATAAATTAGTCAAATTCTATGCTTATCAGATTTTAATCGCACTAATTGTTCAATTACTATAAATTTATTTAAAGAATTTAATTTTAGAAGTATTATATATTACTCTCTCCGTCCTACAATAAATGTCATTTTTTTAGTTCTACCAAAAATATCATATTTCCATTTTTTGAAAAAATTCTCTTACATAAATATAAAAATTATATTTTCTCTCTCTATTTATTCAACACAAAAAAACAAAACTTTATAAAATCTGCTTGGCCATAAATATGACATCACCCACCCCATCACGTGCATGCACATACTACTTCAAAATATTTATTGCTTTAAGATCTACTGAACAGTTTAAAAATGAAACTATTATATAAACTTGTTCAAAATCCTACGGTCCTACCAGTTTCAACCATGATACCATATTATCTTTTTAGGTCAGCCTTACAATTTTCATAAATAAATTGAAGTGCCAATAATCAAATGCTCATCTATTAGAACATTAGTTTTTGGTTGATAGTTAAGATTACAATAAATTTCATCTTTTATGAATTAATAACGATAAGTATTGTTATATTCCATAAAACAATATTTCTTAGTTTGGATCATTTGCTATTCTCATTCCAATGAGATACCCCTCCGACCTATAAATTAGGTGCATTCCAATTTTCAGAAAATTTACATCAATTTAATTAAAATTTACATCAATTTAATACTCTATATAGATTTCACTATCCACTGACCATTCACTTCCTCTATCTTATTTTACAAATTTTATGATAATTCACATACCATATCCATGGCATATTGCAACGAAAAAAGTAATTAAAATACTAATAAAAGAATTATTTATTGATAAGTAAGATTGAAGCAATAATAATATTGGCCAATCATTTGTAGCCCTAAAACAATGAAGCAACCCATTATTATGCAAGAAAATAAAAAAATACTTCATGAAAATGAAATTCCAAATACATAGGAGTAAAACATTAAAAAATATCAAGCCCCAATAGTAACAGAGTAAGAGCGCAAGCACGCCTGTCATTTTTCTGTGTGTAAAATGTTAAAGTAGCCGCAATACATTTTTCTTTTTTCATCCATTAGCCTTACAGATCAAGCCAGATTTCTTTCTTCCTCCCTCAAGGAATCTCGAAGAGGAGTCCCCTTTGGATTATCACCATCCTCTGCATTTGTCAATTGTCACGCCGCCCATCTGCAGCGATAGCGTTCTTCTTGATTTTTTGGGGCAGTGATGATTGAAATTGGAATCTGAATCTCACAAATTACCAAAACCTTGTTCGTCGTCATGTTCATGTGTTTCTGATCACTCCTATCTTGTTTCGATTTATACTGTTCATGTAGTTTTTGGATAGAGATGCTGTGGAAAAAACTTGAACTGGTATTTATACATGTTTAAAACTTCACTGACAAGCCAATTTCTATACATTGTATTGGACCATATATTTGTCCAATAAAATTTGCCTTTAGTATAACCTATGCCCTAGCAGCTTCACAATATGCTAACCACAACTTGTCTCATACGTACATAAAATATTTAATTGAATATATTATATATAGAATCATTTTATCAACAAATCTTGCATACAGTCTGCGATACTCGTCTCTATATTTTAAATATTGAATTAAATAAATTAATATTTTACACAGATTTTTTTTTCATGTTTCTCTGATAATACACTTTGGGAAGACAAATGTAATACTACTATTAATGCTAGCTTGCCCTACTCATCTCTCTCTTATAATTATATTTCAAATATAAATTAAGTAGAATTTATTTTAACAGATTTGTTCCTTACATATAACCTGCTTTAGGAAGACAAATGTATTATTCATGCTAATTTGCTAACATATAAAAAATAAATTAAACAGTTCATAGCATATATTCATTTCAGATTTTTTTCCCGGTATTTCAGGATTTAACAAACATACAACACTTAATGATTCGTTATAATACTATTAAATATTTAACGGAATCATAAAATAGAACTACATGTATGCACTGTAAATATAATTACTGCGTTACAGCTTTTTTTTTTGGATGTAAAAGCATATTTCGTTTTTCTAAATAAATATAAATAAGGCTTTTTATAGCTTCTATTCCCAATACACGACGTGTTAAATAGATTCGGTTTTCGATGTTGGTAATTAAATAACAAAATATTTAGTATATGCTTGCAGTTAAGAATGGAGTACAATTATACTGCTTGCTCATAAAAGTGAAATCAAAGTTTTCATGTAGTATTTTATAGCCGTTCCCGCCAAAACAGCCCTCAGTGGCAATCTTGTTATTTTTGAGACAACTGCACCTTTAGATAGTTATAGATAGATTAAATCATCATTAATATACTACTCTCTTTGTTTGCCAAGATATTAACATTCTTGAGAATACCTAATTTTAAGAGAAATTATTAGATGGAGTAAATAGAGGAAAAAATAGTTAAATATTTTAATAAGAAAGAGGATAGAGAGATTTATTTTCAAATGTAGAAAAAGGGCATTTTGAATGAAAACTAAAAAAAATTACACATTTTGAGAAGACCAGGAAGTACAATTATCTTTTCTCTCTTTTCATTATTACTTAACTACTTTTTTCACTTCATTAAACTACATTTTCTCTCTCTAGCTTAACAATTTTAAACATCTGATGAAATATCAATGGAATAGATGTAATCTTCTCCAAGACAGAAGATGAAGCATTTATTTCAATGCTTAATATACTTTTAGAAGTTTCAATCTTATTTGTTAATATAAAGATCAATACTATCAAGTGAAGTTTTAAAATTAAAATGTTTAAAGCTTATAACGAAAGAAATATGAAATTGATCAAGAAAAGAACATACTATTATATATAATCATCGTCGTGATTAGATAGAAATACAAATCCAAACTAGTTAAATTGTTAATGATCCATCTAATGATCAGAATTGATGTCCCTTTCCAAACATTTGGAGAACTAACATGAATTGTACTACATCACATTCAATAATTTATAGCCAAAAGAGAAATATCAGCACTAGAAATTTATTAATCAAGGGTGATGCTACACTTATTTGGTGAGGAAAATTTTGTTTACAACATCCACAGGCAATGCATAAGCTGGATCTATAGCTTTGAGTCCAGGATATTCAAGAAGTGATAGACCTGATTTCACCAAATAACAACGGTCAGTCAAGTAGTATAGATATTACAGCAACTATATATAAACCGAGGGCTCAATCTTACCAGCAACACCAAAATAGGTGTGGAATACATCAACAGCATCATCGGGCCTATCTGAGATTCCACCATTCTCTTTATCCTACATCATTCAAGAATATGGATGGCATCAGATATCTCATAGTTTACACGATAAGTATCAGTTTTCAATGCAAAGAATAACCTGGCAGTCCAAGATGAAGTTTACGACTTTTTCTTGTCAATCCAGTGAACTCTATCGATCATAATCAAACTACTAAGAACCCACCACGAGTAGCATACCTGGAGTTAGGAATGAACGCTAGATGAGAACAATATTCTTTTCAGAATTCGTTGCATAATAAGCTATACACGAGGAAAGAATCGCTCACATCAGGAAGCTTCTCAGGACGCCCATTTAAACCTCCAGATTTTACTTGTCGTTCACATAACCACCATCCAAGGAGGTCCTTGTCAACATGATCTAAATAGCCAGTAATAGCAAGAGCCCCCACACAACAGAAAACTGTAATAACAACAGGCATCATCCACAACTGTTAGTTTTTCACTAGGACCAGACTTTTTTTTATTTTTCAGAAGCAGCAAAAATCCAGTCACACAAACTAATGATCTTGGGCAGGCTGAAAATATGGAATAAGTTACAACTATAAGGATAGTAAAAAAATGAAAGGTCAGCTAATCAAGAGTCAAGTCCGTTAGTATGGCTTCTCCACCAGCAGGCTTTAGACTTGTAAATAAACGGGAGCATGACTTTTGTAAAATGCACAGAATTAAGTCACCGGGTTTACAAATCTGCAGGCATTAATGTTCTCGTTTTATCCAGCAATATAAAGAGTTAATCACTTAGCAAGACAACATGCAATAGCTTCTGTATTCATTTACTTAGTAACTTTGCAAGTATGCGAAACACCTAAGGCATGAAGCATACTTTGTCCGGCATGAGATTCTGCTCCAGGTGTGCATCCAAATCCACCATCTAAATTCTTGCAACTAACAATGTACTCTACAGCTTTTTCTACATTTATTTTATCCAAACGCTTTAGTAATGCGAGGAGCATATTGCAATATAAGAAAACCTGAAAATATGGTAATACTTGTTATTCCAATAAAACAGATAATTTTATAGAAAATTAACAGGCTAAATATGCGACAATTTCCAGCCTACAAATATTAGATGAATAAGAAAGCATACCTGGTATCTATTTCACCCCAAATGTCACCAGAAAATGAGCCATCTTCATTCTGTAGGCTTGCAATATCTAGCTAGTAGGTTAAGTTCTTACTTGGCATTCAATTCTTATTTTGTGTTCAACTATACTAAGGAAGAAATAAACATAAATGAAAAGCAATGGAAAAGGTCATGCATGTAACACTGGGTGCTAATAGATGATAGCTACCACCATCTGGCACAATTAGTTTTAAAGATTTACTCACAGAGCCCAGCCCAACTTCAAGAACTATAATAATATGAATAAATATAATAGTAATAATCTATTATTGAAAGATACAATTGCAACCTTCTCAATATCAAGAACATCTGTCTTGTCAAATAGTGCTAAAACCTGAATAGCACTTAATGTGTAGAGCACGTGAGGATCATGCCCTATATTACCACCAAAACCACCTGCATGAACGAATGCACAATAAGATAATGCGAGTTTATCAGAACAGCACTATTTAACATCTTGAATAAGTAAAAATGTTGTAAAGGACTTGCTGCAAGCAGAACAAAGTGAAGAAATGCACTGTAAAGGGCATATAATTAATGCAAAAACTAAAGCCTGCGTACATACCAGATTCATGCTGACATTGCATGATCCACGGAATAACCTCATCCTGATCCACTGTATCAAGCTTTCCTAAAACATCCAGAGTAGTCAATCCCCAATAGCGCCATTCAATCTCAGGTGCTCCATCACCACAGACGCAAAATCATCCTTTTTCTGTTACAAAAGGGTGCTGATTATTACTAAAAGAATACATCACCACTTGAAGCATCTAGAGGCCTAAGAAACCCTGAATCTTCTTCGTAGTTAGTACTACTACCTCCGTCCCTTAAAAATAAAAAATATTTACATTTTAGTCCATCCCTTAAAAATTGAAACTTTTTAAACTTTCTATTTTAGGAAATGGACCCTATAAATATAATCCACTTACTCTACTTTCACTACTTTTCCCTTCCTCTCTCTCACTTTATCCATTTCTCTCTTCATCACTCTTACTTTACCAATTCATCTCTTTTACTATACCAATTGTGCATTAAAACATGTGCCGTTTAAAAAGTTTCTTTTTTTTCTCCGTCCTCCAAATTTTGACATAGTTTACTATTTCAGTCCCCCCAAATTTTGACACACTTCACTTTTAATGGACTCCATATTTCACTAACTCGTTCATACTCACATTTTATTATAAAACTAATAGTTTAAAAGTAGGACCACGTTCAGCAACTTTCAAGTCGATTTCATTACATTTTTAAACCATGTGTAGGTAAAGCGTGTCAAAATTTGGGGGGCGGAGGGAGTAATATATAAGAAAAGAAAGACAATAAAGAAAAAAAACAGAATGAAGAGGAATGATCTTCCAAGTGTAGCAGGAATATCCAGAAGTAATTATTTCACTCCTAATATTGTTAACAAAAACAGGGGAGTGCCTTATCTTTTTCTTCCTGCTGTTCTTTTATAATCATAAAGATTCATTGTGTAAGAAAAACAAAAATTGATACAATCCACAAACTGACAATGAGGCCTACCTTTTCAATTGATATGATATATTTAATATGCTTTTCAACCACGAGCTCCCCCATTCTGTCATGGATTCAAACAAAGAATTAACAAATTCAAACATAAGCTATAGCAAAGAGAACTCATAAACATAAGATCAAAAAAACAAATTTTCAAAATCGAATATCGTTACTCCAAATCAAGACACGAGTATACAAACACAGGTGCTCAGTTGGAATGAGAATAATGTCGGATTAGCCTTGTGACAAGAAAAAGTAAAAGAGATGCAACAGGGCTGGTGAAGTGAAATTACAAGCAATCTAGATTCCGAAAACGCGATGCCGAAGAGGGCAGGCGGTGAAGGATTTGGGATTTAGGATGGGTTTGGAAATTCAAGTCAAATTTGCAGCTGACTTATTTTAAGAAAAGCAGAGGGGCGATTCTACTAACAATGAATAGTATGGATCAATGAATTGAGATCCAAGTCTTTGATAATGCTCCTATCTAATCGAAAAAAAAAGCGAGAATGCTGGATTTTTTCTTGACATAGGGTAACGTATGAATTAATTAACGGTTTTTTGTTAGATATAGGGTAAAGGTACGAATTAATGTTGGATTTTTGGTGTATTGTACTCACTCAGTCCCGTCCCCATTCGTTAAATATACTTTGACTATGACGCATTTTAAGAAATATGAAGAAATGTTGATTAAAAAGTTAGTGGAATGTGAGACTCATTTTTTTATATTGGTTTTATAATAAAATGTTAATGAATTGAGTTAGTGGAATGTGAGTTATACTTGACTATTTATGGTAAAATGAAATGTGACTCTTATGGACGGACCGAAATAGAAAAGTGTGACTCTTAATCGGGGACGAGGGAGTAAATTTTTATAGGTTACGAGGGTATCGGTATGAGTTAATATCGGATATTTGGTATATTGCAATTTTTGGTAAGATATAGGGTAATGGTATGAATTTTCACATACCTAGGTTTATCCAAATACGGATATACCGAACAACCACACAATGTCACCGCTTCAACACACAATCACTCTAAGGCTCTAAGCTCACAAACCTCACAAAACGAACAAGAACTCTCGAAATCACGGAGAAAACGTCGAGAACTCCTCGACTTAGCATATTGAACCAATGGTTCAATCTAGCGTCGTAATTCACAAGGGATCCGAAGCGGTTACCTATGTCTAGGAGATAACACCAATCTAAAATCACTCAAAACCGGAGATTAGATGGACGGAGAAAATGCCGGAGACAAGAAAGAGAGAGGCGAGAGAAAACCCTAATCGCTCGAGAATAGAGAGAGAGAGAGAGGGAGAGAGATCGAAACGATCGAATACCGAATGAAGTGAATCGGTGAGTGTGAGACCTTTAGTCTCACACAACAAACACAGCCATTCATCCAATGGACAAGAGCCGGTTTGGTCCTCTCACATAACATAGGGCCAAATAAAATCGAGCTCGATCATAAGATAAGTCCAAGTTATCCACATACTCAACCTTGGACCTTATTAGAAAGCGAGGTTGGATCAAATGTTACTTCATTGATCACCTACAAGGCAACAACACATACCAAAGGACCAAGGTCCATTAGCTAAGAGTTTAGGTTGTCTTATGATACCAAAGGACAAGATCCATTAGTTAATAAGGACTTAGTTACCTCAAAACACCGGAGGACCAAAGTGACATGCCCATTTGTCTAAGATATGAAATTGAAGACAATCCAATTGTTATGATTGGTATCTGAAAAACATGTTTCGAGTGGTTTGATCGAATAGAATTACTTGTATACAATACACTCTACAAGCTCTTTTAACCCAAAGTGAAAAGAAGTAATTTTATCACGTGTATTTGCTTATGCATTTATAAGATATTTTCTCAAACATTTAAATGTATAAAAGCAGACAAAGTTTAATTCTTCTACTTAGTAAGTCTGGTTGTAGGTCATTCATAGTAAAGTAACACGGTCGGGTCATGCAATGCTTTGCAAAAGAGAAATAGAATTTCATAACCTAAATAAACTTTAGTTACTTATCTGAAATGTTGTAGTGTGAGTCTACACATGTTTCCTTTTACTTTAAAAAATAAACGAATATTGGGATAAATTAACAATTAACGGAGATAAGTCTTTCGCTATTTTAAAAACGATTTTAGTGACAATCTTTGATATAACATTGAGCATAGATATTTAATAGGCTATTTTTCCTTTTAATTATCATTTTTTGCCATATATTTTAAAATTTGCTTTTAAAAAAATTTTTTTGGGGAAATGGTCATTAAGTTGGGCCCCGCAATGAAGGCATGAAAAGGAAAACATGAAAAAAAGAGGACAAAATGACAAGAAATGGAAAAAAAGTGAAGGAAAAAGGCAAAGAAGACTAAATTTCCCCCTGGGGGATCATTTAACCCCGGAGATATGATTAAACCACTTCCACACATTTTAAGGACGATCTCACTTGCTACACTCGCCTATTTATCCTTTGGGGAGTAAAAAAAAAAAAAGGATAATATCTTTTTTTGGGTATATGTATTAAAAAAACTTTAACTTTCCAAGAATCACTTATCACTTTAGCTTTAGTTTATCTAGTTACTTTTGCTCTAGGGAAAATTTTGATTTCAAACTCAAGGCCCCAAGATCTTTTGTTATTATGGATTGAAGAGGATTTGGTAAAGGTTTTTATTTTCTCTATTTCTTGTTATTAACTTTTAAAATTCTTTGACCTTTCTTACTCTTGTTTTTTTGTAGTTCTTTTATTAAAAACTTATTTCAAGTAGTTATTCTCAGGTGTTTGTGTATTTAATGTGTTTTAAAAAAAATTTGTTCTTTTTTGATTTCCGGGTTTTTGCTTGTTCATTAGTTCTTGTCTTTTTATGTTCTTGTTTAGTTAAAACTTCATTCCAACCTTTTTTTTAAAAAGTTTTCAAACATTTTCTTAGTTAGTTTATATTAAAAAAGTGGGGGAAAGAGTTGAAAATGTTTAAAAAAAATCAGCCATAGTTTTGTGTGTTTTTCGTCCTGGGGTTTCATTTTCGTATGATTTTGCATGAGTTTGATGAGCTCACTTAGTGTTCTTCCACCATGTTTAAGTCATGTTCTTAAGCTTTTTTTATCTTCTTCAATGAGTCCTTAACTTTCAGCTTTTAATTTGGTGTTTTCAATGCATGATTAGGTAGTTTAAGTGTTGATTTTGTGTTTTTCTAGCATTTTTAATTATGTAACAGCCATATAGTCATTTCCTCACTTGCTTTATGTGCGTTTAGTGTAGGATTAGTAGCTAAAATCATCTTTTAGGAGTCAAGTGGAAGAACCATTAATTGTAGTCTTTTATCCGTTGGTTTTACACCTTGATAATAGGGTTTGAGAGACAACTAGTACATGCTTTCTTTTCACTTATGGCAGCCATTTAGCTTAGTTAATCCCTGTACTCAACTTCCTTTTAAATCTGGTTTAGTTTAGCTCTTAGGAGTCAATTAATTTAGCTACTTTTAAGGGTCACTATCCTAGTTTTCTAGCTTTCTTTTTTGGAGCCAACACTTAGTTTATTATCCTTAGCCTTTTAACTTAGTCTCTTTTGATTTTTGGACTTAGGAATGTTCATTGAAGCAACTCGCTCGTTTTCATCTCCGAAATGTTCTTATTTTCGCCAAGTGTTAATTTCTCTCGCCACCGTTTATGCTTCTAGTTTAATTGTTTTCTTTAATTCCATTTTATTTGCTCTTTTAGTTCTCGCATTAGTTTAAGTGTTATTTATATTTCGTAGTTCAGTTCCCACCCCAATTTAGAGCGTGGCGGCATCACCAAAACTTCTAAGTGTGGAAATACATAACGGATGTTACCGTTCCTCATGGGTTCGACACCCTAACTTTCCATATGCTAATTAATACACCCTCCGTCGCTTTAGCAGCCTCGACTCAGTACTTTTGAGCACTTGTTTTGTAAAAATGATGATAAATTAGCATTCCCAATTCCTCTCTCTTACTTTATCATTTATCCACTTTAACTGTTTATCATCATTTTATACAAAAACGAGTGCTCAAAAGTAACTGGGACTGCTAAAGCGGGACGGAGGGAGTAGTATTAGGAAAGTGAAAACTTATAAATCTTGTTGAATAGGAAGGAACACGTGCCTACGACACGCGTGCAAAATCATTTCCTTTCAATATTGGTTATGCACCACTTTGATTTATCAATAGGTGCGAGTTTTTCAAAACCCAAGAATCCTGATATTTTAGGTGGTGATAATCAATGTCTAGAGGGGCTAGTATTGTTATTACAATCAATCTTATGCTTAGATGAGTTTAGTTTGATAATATCCCCAAGATGTGTTTGAAATAAAAATTTATTATTCAAGAAACCCAGCCGGTTGGAATTTATTCCATGAATGATCTAAAATTTCTGTTTTCGTTCTAGTCAAGTCCTTTCGGTTTTGATAAGATTTGCCAACCCAAAAAGTCATAACCTGAGTTCGGAAACGGATTAGAAGGTTTTGTGATCGAGTTTTAAGGATCTCACATGAAGAAGGCACAAGCAATCGTCAATTCTTTGGACAATCAATTCAGTAACCCTAAACCGTAAAATTCATGATTTATTATTTATATTCTTTAAGCATGAATAATTTGTGGTCTAACATGCAATTATGTGTTGACATGTGTCTGATTTATTTATTTGCGAAAGTCTTCCGCTATGCAAAGGGGACAAAACCCCAGCACTAATGACTACTTTCACCAAGCAATCTACCTAAATTGACTTCACATATCTATCAAGTAGTGAAGAAACCTAGCTAGTGACTTCAACTTCACTGCTACAATGCTATCCAAATAAATTTATGAGAAAGAAATTTTTTGTTGATTAAATTTATAGAAATAACATATCCTTCTACATTGTAGACTGATTGGTAAGCATGGTTACAAAAAATGTTTCAATCGGGAGATTGTAGAAGTAAGGTGTCGATATTCTCAACCTAGATAGATGTGGATAATTTCTTGCGAACGGTTGCTAATGTCGATCCGAAGTCACTTCCTCTCTTGGATGACTGGTGACAGTGGAGTGTTGTATAGCATTTAATGGATCACGATTAAGGAAACCCGAATTCGATGGACTGACTTGATTGCTAAAATTAGAGAATTAGAGCTGAAAAATTACAACTCAGTTAGAAACTGGAATTGGGCTAATCGATCTGGCCCGCTAGGCTGCACAAAATAAGATTTATTTATTTATTTTACATTTATCATGTGTCACGCCCTTTCATTCTAATCATTCTTCCACATTTTTTTCCCTTTTTCTCTCTCTCAAAAGTATAAGTCCATATGTAAAAGATGGACGAAAGTTTATAACTATTCCAAACTAAAAAAAACAAATACTACAAATTTTCTATACAAATAAATACTTAAAAATAATTATATTTCATTGTTTTCTTAAGAATTATATAATCGGGCTACAAACTATTATCATGTTTAATTGTTAATAGTAAATTAGATTCTATATTTTCTTTTGAATAATATATACACAACTACATCCTTACCAAAATCACCGTTGAGAAATTTCTTATATTGATGGTTTTTGTTTAAAAACTAGTACTACTACTAAAAGACTTGGCATTTTTACATGACATGATGAGAATGAGGTTTACCTAAACACGTAAAATAACATTGAGAAATTTATCATACGTATATTACATAAACAAACACTTGCAACCGTACATATCTATTTTACTCTCAATTATTGTAGAGTTAGGAAAGAGAAGTTGCTTAATTTTGTTTCTTTAATAACCGATGAAAATGATGTTTATAAGCATTATAGTTAGAGCCAAAATGTGAGAAATATTGAATTATCGAATGTGCTCAAACTAAACGACTGAAAATTTTCAGTTGGGTCAGTGTCTTTTTAATTTAGTTAAGGTCAACTAGTGATGTTTAAAACAATTACTCCATTTGATTTGAATTATGTACTTAAATCGTTGCCAAACATAAAATATAATCTTATCCCTAAATCTTATGCAACACGTATTCTACTCGTCTAATAGTTTCATATCATATAATAGTAGTAATGTCTTTTGTAAAACGTCAGCTGAAGTACAAAATACTATACTTGTTCAATCAAAGTTCAATCAACAAAAATAAATAATTTTCAAATAAAGAAAACCATAAAGTAATTTTAAACTGATAAGAAAGTCAAGTTGAATTGTGCTCATTCTATCATATACAAAGACACACTCTATTTTAGTAACTCAAGTGTTGTTAATTATTCCAAGAGCGAAAATGCATCGTAACTCAAGTTCTATGAGTTAGTATTAAATTTGATCATTATCTCACCAACAACAACTAAAAGTTATAGTAATTTTAAAACTTCTACATCTTGTCCTATATCAACTTGGTGATGATCCTAGCTCATCTATCTAAATATGAATAACCTCCATTTTATAAAGCCGTGGCTTATCTTTAAGAGTGGTCAATTTCTAATATGGTCTCAGAGCAGATCCAAATCGATAACGGATTTTTATCTTTTTTTTAAAAGCTGAGTGACCAATTTCTAATAAATTAAATTACAAAAATCAAAATTAATAAGAGAAGATGAATCAATCACTTAGATGAAAAATACTAAAACAAAAATTCAATACTAATTGAGATAATTAAAATGGAATCAGCAACCAAAACACCAAATAGCGGCAACCGGCATGTATTATAAAATTTTTGTATAAATACGGCCTATAGAATTCTATTTATTTATTTTTAAATAATTTAATAGGACAAGATGCAAATTTTAATAATTGATCTATTTTAATAGCGTAATGATCCATTTGAGTATAACAGTGTTTATAAATGAAAAATATGATGGTAAATTAAAATGAGAAATTGGATATCTCTTTAGTGAGTATTTTTATGTAGCATTATTGTGTGAGAGCCATCCTTATTGGACTGTGTGTACTATGTGTGATTGCATAACAAAATTTGGGTGTGTTTATATCCCAATCCCATCCCCTTCTCTCTCATTTCTGTAGATCTCACTACCGCATGTGAAATTAAAAAGTTCGCGTTTTCCGCATCTGAGCACCTCTCTTTCTCGTGAGTTTTCAATTTCTGTTTCTCGCTATCATACTGTATTTGTTTGATTACACGGATTGCACGCGTGTGTTTACGTATATACGTATTTGTATATGCTCTACTGATCCACTGGTTGAAGTTTATCCGGACGGAATCGTGTTCGATTCAATTTTTGTAGGGGAAAATTGTTTTCCAGGCTCGTCAATGTGCATTCATTCCGTTTTGGGTTGATATTTGGGGATTTGATCGTTTTTAAGTTGATATTGGGGATTTCAATTATTTTGATTTATACAAGGTACTGAGTTGAACTGAATGTTAATAGAAGCCTTAGGTATAGCTTCTAATTGAGCTTTTTCTGTGGACATTGAGCGTTATTTTTGGTTATGTGATGCATATTTTATTCCTTTGAGGATTAGAAACCTAAGCTTTGCTCTTGGTGCTCTAATGATCATGATAGGCGAGTAAATGAGCCGAATAGATATTGAACCTGAGGAAGACAGCAATGATTTGCCACCACGAATGGCAGCGGGTGAGGCTCAGGAACCGAGTCATCTTCGTGGACAAGACAGGGGAGATCAAACTTCCTGGATGGGTCGGAACAAGAGAGAGATACCATGGAAGGTACATATTACTATTTACATCATAATCACATGTCAATTTAGGTGTTAAAAGGGAACTCAGTTAGTGACGATTGCATCTATAATTCTTAATATCGTTGTTTCAAAAGGAAGAAAAAATAAACCAAATTTTATTGTTCTTTACCTTTTCGTGAAAGTCACTGCCATCAGCTCGTAAACTCTCATCTACTAGTACTCTATTATAAACAAAAGCAGTGATTTTGTACAAGTAAAAGCTAACTTACTTGTCCTCTTGCTATTCAGTGTACTTGTAATTTCTTTGACAAGTTATTGATTAAGATTATTATCTAACGACAATTCCTTTTTTTCATATAACATAACTGATCTCAGCTGAGTCAAGCATTAATGATTCAGTAGTTTCCACTTGATCAGTTCTTAAAGATTTCATAGTCTTACATTTAATAGTTCTTCTAATATACTCCTAGAGTGGATCAGAGCAAGTAAATTTTTTCTGCTTTTAAGGTACAAGTAATAATTAAAATAAAAAGAATAAATCCTCATGAATGTGTTGACCAACCATATTATCAATGCCTCTGTTTTCTTTTTTGCAGTGTATTCCGGTCCCTATAGCACTAGCATATCAGAGCTTTGGAGTGGTATATGGAGATCTGAGCACTTCACCACTATATGTATACAGAAGTATATTTTCTGGGATGTCACATCATCATCAGGATACTGATACAATATTTGGGGCATTTTCATTAATCTTTTGGACCTTAACTCTGATTCCATTGCTCAAATATATCATTATTATTCTCAGCGCTGACGATAACGGTGAAGGTCTGCTAAATTGGCAATATTAGGAATTTTGTCGAATTTTTTTTATCAGTCTTGAGAACCTGTTCAATCACCTCAGGTGGGACATTTGCTCTATACTCCCTGCTTTGTCGACACGGAAAATTCAGTCTTCTTCCTAATCAACAAGCAGCTGATGAGGAGCTTTCAGCATACAAATATGGTTCATCGGGACAGTGTACTCCATCTTTAGCACTGAAGAGATCTATAGAGAAGCGCAAAAATTTGCGAACTGTTTTGTTGCTTGTAGTCTTATTGGGTGCTGGCATGGTAATAGGTGATGGTGTAGTTACTCCTGCAATGTCAGGTATTGTGAGTCAAATATATATTGTTGACATTAGTTCATTTAGCAATGACTACCCAAATGGTGGTGAAACCGTGTCTGTTGAACTGCCTTTTCCTTTTTCATTTGGCATCATATATTTAGTTACTTTGGTTGTGAATAATGAATAAGGGGGGCAACTTTCACTTGAGCAATAACTTTGTCCATTTTGTGAGAGCAATATGAAAATTTTATCTTGGATGGGTACTACTAGTTACTAAAGTATCTATGCAGTTGTAAATGGTCGTTCTCCATTGTAAATGAACATCAAACTCACCAAGGTTCACAGTCAGTGGTTATTCTGATATAATGTTTGGCCATGTATGTCCATCATGCATAACACTACTACCTTTATTTCAAGGTTGAATGACATTCCAACCACAGGTTCTCTAGATATGTCATATTATGCTTTGTATTTGTATTAATAATTATCATTATCTTGTTTCTGTTTGTAGTACTGTCAGCAGTATCAGGGCTTCAAGCTGCTCACACAAAGTTGCCCTCAGGTATGTCTAGATATGTAAATTTGTTGGCCTGGAATCTTTCTGATATATATGTACTCGCTCCGTTCTGTTCAAGATGTCCACTTTCTATATTTGAAAATTAAAAATTCATGTTATTTTAATAGATTGAAGAACAATTTTTGAGGGTGTGCTTCAAGAAAAACTATCTTCAAATATTGGAAAACTTGAAACTTTCGAAATTGTTGTCGAGAAATTACGAAAAAAAAATCGGTATCATAGTATTATTTGTGGGAATTTTTTCATTCTTGGGAAAAAACAAACACGTGGCAAAGTTCGTGATATTATTTGTCAATTTTAAAGTTCGTGGGAAAAATCCAACTTTTTAAAAATTTCATAATATGAGATGCCAATATCCTTTTTATAAAGAGAGAAAGAAACATTATGATTTTGTACAACAATTAAACTACGTCGTTTAAGTGAACTGGCGGTCAGATGTAGACATCTCGGTACATTTAGAATTATATTGGGCGATTTTTTTTTTTTTTGGAAATTTACTAGTACATATTAAAAGTTACTAGAAATTTTACTAAAATTATGATAAAAATCTGAATTGGCAAAAAGTTATGAGTATATTTATAAATTTTTGGTGTATTCATTTCGAATATGATATTAGTCTTAAAATCATCAGGGAAAAAATAATAAAATACACAAGATGTAATATTCAATTGGAATTAATTAGTGAATAGTGCTGTCCTTTCCCCCCTTTATATGCGGTAATTAAATCTGTTGCTTGTTGGCTGCAGGCAGGGAAAAATCCCTCTCTCATTAGAATATTCAATCACTTTTTCCACTCTACTTTATCACAAACAACTATTCCACCTAAAACTCCGTGCCACTCAAGAATGTGGCCATCTTAATTGGGACTGAAGGAGTATATATTATATAATTCTATTTCCTTGGTTATATTCTGGTCGTGATCATGGTAAAATCTGTCATCCATAGGTGGTGTGCGGTTAATCTGTTGCGTCATATTGGTTGGACTATTTGCTTTGCAGCACAGTGGCACGCATAAGGTTGGCATCTTGTTTGCCCCGGTAGTTGTCATCTGGTTAATATCAATTTTCGCCATTGGCATGTATAATATCATATGGTGGAACCCAAAAATTGTGATTGCTCTTTCTCCACATTATATCTTCAAATACTTTGCTCAAACCGGTACAGATGGATGGTTTTCACTTGGAGGGGTTCTCTTGTCTATAACAGGTAATAGATTCTACCTGTTGTTCCTTCTTGAATTTTGGTGTTGTTCCTATATGAAGTGGTCTCGTTTGATGGCTTGTGTTTTTAGTAAGGATGGTAAAATCATTTGTAATTGGTGTCGTTTGTGTAACAGGTACTGAAGCTATGTTTGCAGATCTTGGTCATTTCTCTGCAACCTCAATAAGGGTAAATCACTAAATCCACTTTTTCTTAGTTGAAAATGGACTGATATTTCTTATCCATTTCTAAGAATTCGAAAGACACTTTGAAATGGATATTGTCAAATGACGAGGCCGATATGTCAGTGTAGGCTAGTGCAAATACTACACCTATAGTTTGGCGATGTCTTATTGGCATGGTATTTCTAATCCTCAAATACTTGCTCTTCAGAAAGGATGTAAAGGAATTCATAATTCGTTTGATAATGAAAGAAACTATGGTGGGCATACCCTTCCAGCAATCAATAATGTCAAATGTTTTTTGAGTTGAGGGCGTCTTATGCTGTTCAGTTTAGTTTTATCAGTCACATCTTTGTAACCTTATTATGCTAACTGTTGGTGTATTTCCTTTAATTTGGATATATATGTATCTGCAGATGGCATTTATTTTACTAGTGTACCCTTGCTTGGTAGTCCAATATATGGGCCAAGCTGCTTTTCTATCAAAGAACATGGATTCCATTCAAAATAGCTTCTACGATTCAGTTCCTGGTATGCTTGTGCAAAACAACATTATAATTTATTTGATTTTTTGGCTGCTATTGTTTTTGAAGTATTGTTTTTTTGTGCAGATGGTTTATTCTGGCCCGTACTTATTATCGCCACCCTTGCTGCTATTGTTGCTAGTCAGGCTATTATTTCAGCAACATTCTCTATTATTAAGCAATGCAATGCACTCAGTTGCTTCCCGCGTGTGAAGGTTGTTCACACCTCAAAACAAATTGAGGGGCAGATTTATATACCAGAAATCAACTGGATCCTCATGATTCTTACTCTTGCTGTGGCCATTGGCTTCAAAGACACAGACACTATCGGGAATGCGTATGGTATGATAATCAATGTTAAACTTATGTTTTTTGTCATGTTGTCATTGAATGAATATTGTAACATATGTTTGTCTGCAGCTCTATATAATATACACTTTCATGAACACTGACACAAAATGAATACAAGATATTGCTGAAAGCTTTTCTGGAAATAGATGAAATGTTGCTAATTTCAGCACCAAGTGTTTGCTGTAACTCACTAGATAAGATTATTCTTATCAATGCGGTTGCTTATATACTTCAATTTCTGTGTGCCAGGCCTAGCTGTGATGTCAGTGATGTTTATTACGACTTTTCTGATGGCACTTGTCATGATCTTTGTGTGGCAAAGGAGTATAATGGTTGCTGCTTTGTTTCTCATTTCCTTTTGGATCGTTGAAGGTGCATACCTGGGTGCAGCATTGACAAAAGTTCCTCAGGGCGGGTGGGTTTCTCTTGTACTTGCTCTCTTCTTTATGTTCATCATGTTCGTCTGGCACTACGGAACTCGCAAAAAGTACAACTTTGATTTACACAACAAGGTTCCCTTGAAATGGATCCTCGGCCTCGGTCCCAGCCTTGGTATTGTGCGTGTGCCCGGAATAGGCCTTGTATACTCAGAGCTGGCGACAGGAGTGCCTGCAATCTTCTCACACTTTGTAACAAATCTCCCTGCTTTTCACAATGTTCTGGTATTTGTCTGTGTCAAATCTGTTCCAGTGCCTTATGTGGCACCCGAGGAGCGCTTTCTTATTGGACGCATCTGCCCCAGACCATACAGGATGTACCGTTGCATCGTCAGGTATGGATACAAGGACTTGCAGGGAGATGATGGCAACTTTGAGAACCTCCTGATTCAGAGCATAGCAGAGTTTATCCAAATGGAAGCTGTAGAGCCTCAGTTCGCGACACCTGACTCCGTATCGTTCGACGGGAGGATGGCCGTCATAAGTTCCCAAGCATGTTCTTCCTCCAATCTCCTTGTGTCCAATGAAGATGACTTTGATACTCTAAGTACCATGCAGAGCAGCAAATCTTTAACCCTGCAGAGCTTAAGGTCAGGTTATGACGAGGAGAATCCGCAGATCAGGAGGCGGCGCGTGCGATTTCAGGTGCCTGAGAGCGCGGCTATGGATCCGGCAGTCAGGGAGGAGCTTAAAGACTTGATCGATGCAAAAGAGGCTGGTGTTGCATACATAATGGGGCACTCGTACGTGAAGGCGAGGCGGTCGTCTTCGTTTTTGAAGAAACTAGTCGTGGATTTTGGGTATTCGTTTCTGCGTAAGAACTGCAGGGGTCCTTCAGTGGCGCTGCACATTCCTCACATCAGCTTGATCGAAGTAGGCATGATATATCATGTCTGATGAATCTGCATCTGCTGTTCTATTGCTTGTTTTGATTAAGGCTTGTATCTTTGTGAAGTTTATGTGTATATCTTAGGAATTCTGCATTTAAAATGCCTTGCTACTGCTTTAGCTGGAATTTCAGTGCTATTGCTTTAGGTTGATATTATATATGGGCAAATGGACTTTAAAATCACGAACTTGAGCTTAGAGTATTTCCCACAAACTTTAAAGTTGGTTTTGTAATGAAGCTCGAGCTTAGCTTCTTAGCGTATTGTATAGCAATTTACTCTAACTTGGTTTGAACTGAAATTTAACAGATAATTACTTATCAAATGCTTGAATTTTTATTTAAGCACCATCAAGCTCGTTTTCGACCTTCCCTTCCAAAATGGATACCCAAATTTCCAGCAATACATCTATCAATTTCAAAGCTACATTTACCAATATATAAACTCCAGTTACATTTTGAAGCAGGAACGTTGAGATTTCCTCAATACCCCGAGATATATAGTCTCTCATTTAGCATGTAGAGGTTTATTGTAGTACTGCAGCAAGAGCGACGAACAAACAACGCTCACGGAAGAAGCTGCCATGCATGCACTAGCAAGCCATGGAGGGAGACGTATGCCAATTAGAGGGTACAGAACCCCTGCTGCTACCGGCACACCAAGAATGTTGTACCCCAGCGCCCACATGTAGTTGAGACGGATTCTCGACATTGTCTTCCTCGACAGATCTATAGCAGTTACCACGTCCTCCAAATTGCTCTTCATCAGAACGATGTCAGCCGCTTCTATGGCCACATCAGTCCCCGCCCCAATCGCCATACCAACATCAGCTGCTACCAATGCTGGTGAGTCGTTGATCCCATCTCCCACCATTGCCACACTTGCACCTTGCAGCTGTTATACCAGTTTTAGTAGGTTCAACAACCATTTAATAAGATAAAAGTTTAAAGCTAGTAAGTACCTGCAACTCCTTTATCTTGTCTGCTTTTCCAAGAGGATCTGTTTCTGCAAACACCTTGTCGATGCCTACCTGACTGCCTATTGCAGTCGCTGTAGCCCAGTTATCACCTGTAACCATTACACTCGATATATGCATGGACCGCAGATAGGATATGACGAGAGAAGCTTCAGGCTTAACGGGGTCAGTTACAGCAAAACCTCCAGCAATGATTTCTTCAACAGCAACAAGAACGCAAGTCCGAGCAAGATGCTCATTTTCTGAAACATAAGTATCCACTTCGACACCAATTGGTACGTTAAACATTTGCATAAGCCTCCTGTTTCCTACTAGGATTGCTTTTTCTCCAATTTTCCCACTCACGCCAGCTCCCGGGTGCACCTTGAAATCCTTCACCTCAGTTAATTGATCATTCTCGAATCCATGCTTCTGACGTAACAACCTAGCATGTTCCACCACAGCTTTTGCTATTGGATGCTCACTGTTTATCTGAAATCGGAATCACGTATGTTAATATCAACTGAGTCATTAAAGTGATGTTTTGATGAGATATTTTAAAGTTATTGGTCAATAATCATTCACCATAAATCATTCTCTCTGGAGCTCAACTATTTTCAAAGCATCTTTGGGATAATTTTAGAATTAGGTCCGCTTCTAATATAACAAATAAAAATCGAGGTAAAGAAAAGTACTAGTACAAGTAAGAACTGACCTCAGCAGCAATAGTCATGCCACAAAATTCTTCCTGAGAAATTACAGAGAAGAGTTGGAAACTAACTACGGCTGGTTTTCCAACTGTCAGCGTCCCAGTTTTGTCGAAGACAATAGTCTTGATCTGCAATATAAGAGTACGCTTGAGAATTGAGAAACAATATAGCAGTGTTGCTAAAAGGGGGAACATTATCCTCGATGATGAAAGTGACACAAGTACCATCTATTTATTACTGATAGCACACTGGAGCCTATGATTGAGACTCTCATCCATTGTTCAGTAAAAGGAAATAATTAATATGAAACTGAATTTGAAGAATTTGTTCACACATGCAACACACAATTTTTAACTTGGATTTCAGTTTTTTGGATTCGGTTTTCTTGAATCATGCAGTTCGGTTTTCATATTCACAAAATTTTGTTTTTTGGGTCAGGTCAGTTTGGCCAAGAAACTGAATACTCACCCCTAATTCACACAGTGTGTGTTGCATGTGTAGGGTGTGATGGTGTCCAATTTTATAACTATTTGGAATTCCAATTATCTACATTTGATATGAAATTCAAATAGTGGAATTGGGAGGAATTGGAGTTATAATCAATTTCAAATCCAAATATTTTGCGGCACCAAACATTGGATTTAGAATTGAAGGCACCAATTCCATGATACCGAACGGAGCCTCAATGGAATCATAGTATGAGAATGCATATATGTCTCTATTTAATTCAAGTCTCAAGGTATACAAGCTTCAGCACATAAAAAATATAGAAGAGAACCTGCCTTGTGTGCATTTTGAAGGGCATTGCCCCCTTTAATTAAGACACCAAGAGAAGCACCTTTGCCAGTGGCAACCATCACTGCAGTAGGAGTTGCTAATCCCAGGGCACAAGGGCAGGCTATCACCAACACTGAAATAGCAAACTCTAATGCAAACTCAAATGCATCCATAGAAGTGGGTATCCAGCTTCTAGGGTATAACCCAGTTTCTCCAGGAATAAACCATCCCAGCCATGTTAAAAATGCAGCTAAGACAACCTAATCAAAAGAGACACAATGCCATTTCATAATGAACTCACAATATACAAAAGGAATATTTGTGTACGTAATTTTTTTTTATCACATAAAGCCATTTACATCCCATTCTCATTTGGTTAAATCATGATATGTTTTAAGAAATGTCTAGAGCTAGCCATCTAGGAAATGTTTAAGATTATTCATGAAATTTCCTAAGCCAGATATTGAGCATGCATAAAGACTAAACACGTTCTTTCCTTAATGATGAACTCTATATTTTAGAACATTTGAAAGATAAAAGAATTGTAGGAATAAAGTGTAGCACTTACAATGGGAACAAAAACCTTAGCTATCTGATCAGCCAATTTCTGAACAGGTGCCTTTGCCAGTTGAGCAGCTTCAACCAGCTCTACGATTTGTGAAAGTGTTGTTTCTGAACCAACATGAGTGGCCTTAACACGTATATACCCATTTTCATTAACTGTTCCTCCAATTACCTGTAGATGGAATGGTTAATGTTGTCAGACAGTGTCAAGATATCTTGAGAACATGATTTATATTACCTTATCACCAGGTCCTTTAGAAACTGGGAGAGCCTCGCCTGTGATCATGCTTTCATTCACATGACATTGACCATCAATGACAAGTCCATCAACGGGAATTTTTGCACCAGGAACAATCTTTAGTATGTCATTCTTTTCTATAAGTTTTGTATCAATTTCAGTTTCCGAAATGAGATTTCCTGCAGAATCAAGGGTTAAAAGGCAAGCTGTTTCAGGGGCTAGCTCTATCAACTTTGCTAAAGCATCTGACGTCTTCCCCTTTGCCAAAACCTCAAGGTATTTCCCCAAGAGAATGAAAGATATCAACATGGAACTAGTTTCAAAGAAATCCTGGCCCTCAAATGAGTCTGAAGACAATGCTTTTACCATTACATAAATAGAGTAAAAGTATGCAGCGTTGGTACCCAATGCAACAAGAACATCCATATTTGCAGATTTTCGTTTGAGAGCATTGTATGATCCAGCATAAAACCTGATAAGGTGATAAAAACACATAGTCTATTTCTCAGATAATGTGTGCCAACCAGATAAGTAGAGAATTTGAGAAAATTGTTTGAGCGACAAGAAGGCAGATACGAATACCTTTTGCCAATGACAAACTGCACAGGTGTACAAAGGATCCATCTTAACAGCATGCCTATGTTAAGCATATTAAAAACCTTGTACTCAAGCCAATCTCCAGAAGGAGGAAGCATAGGGAGTACCATAGAGGAGACAAATATAGGGACTGAAAATAGGCAACTCCATAAGAATTGATTCCGGTACATCAAGATTTCTTGCTGCCTTTCCATTTCTCCCTCTCTTGGTGGAGTGTACAAAGTTGCTTGATATGTATTGGATCCATCACCAGCTTCCTGAATGCACTGTATCAGAGATCTTGGACCAACAACATTTGGCTCATAACTAATGATCACAATCTGCTGTCCCGGGTCCACTTCAATATGATTTACACCTTCCAGGGACTCAAGCGACCTCTGAATGATGGTAAAATCGTCTGAAGAAGTGATTCCTCCCAATTTTAAGTATAATTTACTCAAATCATTGCCGGAGCTAATGAGCTCAGCCCCAAATCCAGCATCTTCTTCGATTGCTTGAATGATATGATTAGTGTCTGTAATATTTGGGTCAAAATGGATTTTAGCTTCACCAAGAGCTAAGCCAACAACTGCTTTTTTAATTCCATTAACCATTCGTAGAGCGCGCTCTACTGACTCCGAGCAGCTCGTGCATGCCATTCCCTTAATCTTAACCCTGCACATTGCATTATCTTGCTCAGGAAAATCTGCAACTTCAAAACCAGTGTCTTCCACTGCTTCTTTTATCCTTTTTGCCTGAAATGGAGGGTTAAGAAACTAATGAAATTAGTACCAAAATTGAGAAACTTTGCACGAATCTCATAAAGAAGTCAAACCATACAAAAATTCCAACTAACTAATAGTATGACAAAGTGAACAGATAGAAGATGCTGCTTCAAGACGAAAAACAGTTCAGTTGTAACTTCATTTCCTGGTATTTATAAGGCGACTACAATAGCCGACATAGCAATCTTGTTATAGAGCATGCTTGTAGCAATAATGGTTCACCTCTCTTCTTAGCTCCTTCAAAACAAAGCAACTTGTCCTCATTATTTTTACTGAGCAAAATACAATCACTGCCAACATGTTTTCATTTTCACCAAAAGATGTCTATAACCTATCACTTTCTTCTCCAAAATTGCATGAAAAAATCTGTAACTTACATAAACAACTACAGCAACAGGCGTGAATTTTGCAGCTTAAGAGTCCTATCTCATTCCTACCTACACGTAAAAAAAGAAACCTACATAGCTCCCCAAAAAGGACTAGATTTGACTTACAGAGATAATTTCCGGCACATACTTCACGACAGCCCGACCTTGAAGCACGGACACCATCACGCTCTGCACGCCTTCAATTCCTCCAAGTGCGGACTCAATCGAAGCCACACAAGACGCACATGTTATGCCTACAACTTTGAAGACTAGCGTCCTCGTCTTCTCGTTGATAGCAACGACGACGTCGTCTCGATGTTGTAAAAGCGGCGAATTCAGAGCATCTTTCCTGTTCGTTTCCATATTTTATCTTCGCCGAAGGCAACGACCTTTCGTAATTATCTGCAAAACCCAATTTAAACAACGCAGAGAATATTGCTAGTTAAAATCAACCGAGTAAAAGGCTGGGAATATATTCGCACTCAATTATAAGGATTAAAATCGAGCAAAATTTGAAAATTTGGAGGGGCGGCGACGCCGAGAGAGGCAGCGATGCCGTCAATTACCAGAAGTGGGAACGCCGCGCCAGTTGCAAAACTGGTGGCAAATACTAACAATTTTAAAAAGTTGGAGGCTTCGTTTGGCTTCATTATTTTAATACTCCACATAAATTAGGGAATGTCAAAAAGATTCTTTTTTATTCACAATTAAGTCCCTCAAAAGGTGAATATTTTAAATATTTGAGAAGTAATTAATTTTGCCTTCCGCACCCAATAGTCTGAGCATACTAACATTCTCTTTCTAAGTCTGGCTGATAATTTTTAACACGATACAAGAATTTAGCACAAACACGTACGAAGTCAATAAGTTTGAGTTGAACATTTTTGGCTATGTGTCCTTATCGGGATGATCTGTTAGGAATTCAATAATTTCATGTTAGGTTTAGGTTAGGTCGGGTTGTGTTCAGATAACCTATTAAAAATAATATTATTATTTTAATTATTACTCCCTCCGTCCACGAAAAATAGGACACTTTGTGAATGACACGAGTTTTAATGTAGAATTGGTAAAGTAGGAGAGAAGAGAAAAAAAATAAGAGAGAAGTAGTATTAGTGGAATGTGGGGTCCATATTATTAGTATAAGAGATAGGAAAAAAAGTAGTAAAAGAGAAGTTGAAATATTTCTTTTTTTAAATGTGTCCTATTTTTCGTGGACAACTGAAAATGATAAGTGTGCCTTATTTTTCGTGGACGAAGGGAGTATTACAATTGTCTTAAGTCACTTGCAATGTATTCTATTTTGAGTTGTCCCAAACTACTTGTTCTATTTTCTTTTTTTGGCAAAGTTAAATATGGAGTACTAGTGGAGTATAATTTTTTTATATTTTGTGTATGTGATATTAATAATCATATGACACTATTTATAATTAAAAGACAACCAACTCTGAAAAACTAAAGAGGAATCAAAAGAGGCCATAGGCAAAATTTCATTTTTGGAGAATGAGTGACTAGAGTCATAGAGAAACATTTAATATTAGAAGTAATATGAAAAAACAATGTGGTTCAATTTCTTCTTCAACATAGCTACGACAATGGGGTGCATGCTGCCATATAGAGTTCAAAAGGAGGTTGCATAGACTTATAGCATCAATAGGGGGACCACTTCTAGATGGTGGAAGACAGCAAGAGAGAAAATGTAGAGGGATGGACCTCTAGTGATGAAAGTAAAGATTGAAGCATATAAGCAAAAAGACAGAGTTAGAAAAGGAAAGAAAATCTAGGAGTCCAAGAATACTTGGAGCACAAAAATACATGGGATATAAGAATACTTGCAGCACAAATCCTTCATATAACTTACTGCGAGCTACTCCGCTATGCCGCCGCCGCCGCCCAATCCTTCCCTAGATAAGATATACGACTCTATGTTGGATATGAGTATTACGTTGCGGATGGATCAGCTGACGGAGTTGACATCGAGAGATACCTCGACAATGATCGAATACCTTCGCGCACAAATGAAGAAGAAGTAGTTTTTTTAAATTTTTAGGATTTGTAATTTTCTTTTTCTAGGATTTGTGATTTTCTATTTTTCGATTGAACAATAAATTCTACGTGAAATGTACAAAGTATTAAGATATTACCTGTAGCCAGATGACAAGAGCCATATAAGGTTTGCAAGTTTAAAAGATTCATCACAAAAATGATTGTTCATGTAAGTTGTGTGCAAACCCCAATTTGAGAATGATGGAAAAATCATATTTGATGGCAAATAAAAGTTCAAACAAAAAATCAAAAAGTACACTTGAGATAAATGCAATTCAAGCAACAATCACAAAAGTGTGTGATAAAAAACCGCATAATCCAACATGTATGAGATTAAAAGCATATCATAACTACAAATATGCAATGCACATGAGCAAATTATACCAATAATTAAACTCAAATGACATCACGTTGTATACTGTCGACACGAAATAAACTATGCATATGAGATTTACGTGCCACATTGTCATTTTGGTGTTCAAATATTTTTGTTGCCTTGTTGAACACAAATGCCAAGTTTCGATACTTTGCATTTGGTAGCAAATGTTGGGATAATAAATACTAACTCAGTAATTATTTTCATAGAGTGAAATGCACAAATGGTCAAAGTTGAGGGACTGAAAGGAAATATCTATACATTGTTGTCTCCCATTATTTAGCTTCGCGATTTAATTTTTTGTAACTAATTGAAGATCATTGTTAGTTTTCCAAATTGAATTTATAATTGCGATCCTTGTCAAATAGTAGTGCTGATTTCCGTTCAAATCCCGTCATTTTCGCCGTTAAACTCTAATAATTCGCAGTCTTTGCCCGCTGGCGGTGGCGGAAGCTCTCAAATCGCTTTACTGGAGACCCAGTCTTCATTGCTAAGGCACACAATTCTATTGTATTTAATTCTCTCCATTCCTTCGCCTGTCTCGGATTCTCCACCGTACAACGTCTTCAACGATGTAAGTCGATCAATTTACTGTTTTTTGTTTTGTTAATTTGTATCGCTCATACAATTATAGTAAAGTTTGATTCTCGAAGCTAAGCACGAGATATAGTTTTCCTTCACGAATTTGAAGTGCTTCTTCCCTGAATTTGAGATTTGGCGTGCCGTGTAGAGTAGTATTATTGACTAATTCGTAATAGGCAATTACTTAAAAAAAATGCTATGCAGCTACATTACACAAGGGTATAATAATAATTTCAGCTTCTAAAACATTAAATATAATAAGTTTAATTGTGAGTGCTGTAATGTTTTTACTAAATAGCCCTTATGCATAAAAATTTTGTATTCGGTAGTTTTATGCATTTATTAACCAATCTCTATTGAATTACTACAAGACTTTATTCATTTATTCCAGCTTAATTCTTGTCGGAGAATCAAACAAAACGGTTTCTCCACTATGTATTCTCACATATCCTTCCATGTACCAAAAATTTGTTAAATTCCCACCTTTTATTCCTTTTCTCCTTTCTGCTAAATTTTAGTTCATCAAATTCTAAATTATCTCAATCAAATAAAGTTAATATTTAATTCACTATACAGTCATAAGAGAAATTAAAAAATAATAACCCGATGAAAGGAATTAGTGGAACTCTATTTTAATGTTAATGTCTATAACCGGTTAGAAACTAGGAGTAGTAATTAGATGTATAATTTCTTTTGCGAGTATTTATTTTACAAATAATAATAATTAAATGGAAAATGATATGCTACAGACATGAACACTACCTTCATTCGATGCACTTTTAACATTATTTATTTTATTTTATATATATAGTACGATTCTGATACATTAAAAAATATTATTAACATTTTTTATTTTATAGTAGTAAAATTTATAAAAGTTATGTTTATATTAGGTCACATTAAATATATATTCGATACTTAAAGTTTAACTGAAACAACATTTTTATAGTAACATTTTTTTATATAAATTACTACAATTTGATAACTTCTTGTGAAGGGATCGACCCAGATCTGGAAGAATGCATATAGGTCTATAGGCTAAGCAATTTATTAGTAATATCAAAATATGTGAGCAGTAAATAAATGTCAGTAAAAAGAGAGAGAGTATGGAGTAATGGAGTACATTAAATAAGGATAAATTCGTCCTAGAAAAATTGTTGATCGCAAGGTGAACCCAATCTAATTGAACCGGACTATTTAAAAAAAAAAAACCATTTTATAACTGGCCATAATATGGCCATTTAGCATCACTCATAATTAAAATGTCAAAATTGACTAGGAAAATGCTATTGATAGAAATGTATGTAAAATATTGATAGCATTATATTTTTTTTTTTCAATTTCTCCATTCATATTCAATTCTCAATATTTTACAATGTACTCATCGCTAAGCAGGGTCGAATTTTTATACAACTTAACTAGGCTTAAGTTGCCTGCAGTGCGATCCATGGAGAATCGTGATGATTTCCTGTCAATTTTGCCGTTTTTGCCTTTAATCCGTCGATCAACCGCTGTCTTCTGGCCGCCAACGGTGGTGGAAGCTCTCAAATCCCTATCCAAGGGACCGAGTCATAGTAATGTCAACTCCGGCCATCTCTTTTCCATTGCTGTTTCTGACCTCCGCAGTTCACTCGGGGAGTATACTCTCTCCCCGTCCGCCTCTCTCGGCTTTTCTGTCTTCTTCGACGATGTAAGTCAGAGAATTTTACTGCCTCATATTTTTTTCTTTTAAGATTTTATTGTTTTTAATTGTATTTTGGTTCAGATGAACTAACTGATGTGAGTTTGGAAGGATGGATGTGTGTTGTAGGCGCATTTTGTTTTCATTCTGTGACCTTGCAAATTTTATGCTACTATGATTATGTTATTAGTTGTTAATTTGGAGAAAATGATGATTGAATGTTTATGTGACATACTCAGAGGTAATAATACATCTACATCTTTTTTGATGTATAGCTTCATTCAGGTTTCTTTATTTTTAGGTATCCGGGATTCACTAGAAATTTGTACTTGTATATACTTGCTATATGATGTGGATATTGGGTAATTAAGCTGATACTCTCTTTAACTGAACTAGTGGCAAAACATTTTTGTCCATTCATGCATCTGTTACTATATATTGGCTTAAAAACATCTCCAGAATTGTTACTTTTTTTCTAAAAATAATCTTTTTTGCTTCTATAGTTGATGAGTAAGGATGAGGCTGGGAAGTGGTTTAAGGAAGTGCTTCCGCGACTTGCTGATTTGCTATTAAGGTTGCCAGAGTTGTTGGAGACCCACTATGACAATGCAGCTGGCTTCTGTGGAATGGAAACAGGTCTTAGATTGTTGGGATCACAACAACCAGGCATTGTACTGCTTAGTCAGGTGACTGGCTGTGTGTGTGAGAGAGAGAGAGTGAGAGAGAGTGTACAAATGCTAGTAAACATCTACTTACCTTTTCAGTTTCACACAAGAAATTTTCATTTCTTTTGTAATCCAAATATTTTGCCAATTTCCTGACTAAGTATATATTATTAACCTGTTGACACAAAAATTGTTCCTACTAGTTTGAACTTGAACCGTTCCTGTTGTAGACCTAATTATCTGAGGCTGCACTGAACTTAATGATTTTTGCTGACCCATACTTATACATGCTGTTACGATTATAGATGTAGTTGTTATATGAATGACTGTTATAATCAAGTAATTGAATATAATCTATTGAATCAGATATGCAACATATCCCCCAGAAAGGAAAGGAGTGTTAGTTGCAATATATATAACCATGTTTTCTTTGTTGCACTAGGAATCTATCTTCTAAAGTAGTGAAATGAGCTTAACTTCTTTTTACTTTAGCAGTATGGCTGTATTAATCTGTGATTTCTGAGTTTATGTTTACTTTCAGGAATTGATTGCTGCTCTTCTGGTCTGTGCTCTTTTTTGCTTGTTTCCAACCACTAATAGAGGCGCCGAACGTCTTCCACCCATCAACTTTGATTCTTTATTTGTGTATGGTTTCGCCTGTCCTTTATATATATAGTCTTGTATGGTATTTTTATGGTTTGTATTTACATGATGTCATGATTGCACATGTGGCAAAGAAAGAAGAAAACCTATGGCCTGCCTCACCTCAACTCTATAGAGCCTTTAGTGGAAAAGCACAGCTAAAAGAAGACCAGTAAGCATAAAGACCTTGAGTTATACAACATGGATATCGACGGATCTATAGATATGCAAATAAAAAATAACTTTGAGTGGTGGATATACATGTACTGTATATGGTCTTAATTGCTGAAGCCTTTGAACTTCTCCATCTATCTAGACGCCCTTTCCTCATTGATGGATCTTGTGCTTGGTCCTGTCCTAGTTTTCCCCAGTGTTTGAATATATTTATAGGCTTACCTATTTTATATCAGTGAGTTTTCTGTTATGAGGCTAGTAATGTTGGTTTTTCTTGAGGCAAACTCTCAGCATCTTGTGTTTCTCCATTCTGAAGTTTCCATCATTTTCCTTTCAGTAATGTTGGTTTTTCTTGAGGCTGGAATGTTGATCAGTATTTTTTTTCGTATCTTTAGGTGTCTATATGAGTTCTACGATTTGAACCAGGAGCATAAAATAAAGTGTCTTGTTCACTATTTTGAGAAGATATGCATGGATATGCCTTCTGGTAATGTATCTTTTGAGCGAAAAGTTCTCCCTCTGAAGAACAGCCAATCTCACATTGCTTACCCAGAGCCTGTTTTCTGGAGCAAGTCAACTGTTTCTCTCTGCCAATTCAAGGTAATGATCTGCAACTACCTGGTATAAAACCAAGGTTAAGACAGACAAACTTTTATCCTTATCAGTCATGCTAGTTTATTGATATCAGATAATTCGCACTCAGTAGAGTATATCATGAAACAGAAATGCTGTTGTCTCTCTTTCTTATGACATAAATAGCAAATTTTATTGCTTGCAACGCTCTTTTTATTGGAATAGCTGATATCTCAATTTCTGCTATTTCCAGTGATATTGTTTATTCATATCAACTGTAGGTACTCAGTTCTGGTTTAATTGAAGATCAATCAGTTGAAGCTCTTGAGGTAGATTTTGCAAATAAATATATTGGAGGTGGTGCTCTAAGTCGTGGCTGTGTACAAGAAGAGATCCGCTTCATGATCAATCCAGAATTGATCGTCAGCATACTTTTCTTACCTTCAATGGCAGATAATGAAGCTATTGAGATCGTTGGTGCACAAAGATTCTCAAATTACAGCGGCTATGCTAAATCGTTCCGTTTTTGTGGTCACCACGAAGATAATAGCAGCGTTGATACCATGGGAAGGCGCAAGACGAGGATAATTGCAATTGATGCTCTCTGCAGTCCTGGAAAAAGGCAGTACAAACTTGACTGTCTCCTACGTGAAACAAATAAAGCATTTTGTGGCTTTCTCGATCAACGGAAACACCAGCTGCATCAAAACCTATTTGATGAATCCAAAAATGGCATTTCCACTAGAGAAGATCCATCAGCTTCTTCTCAAGAAGACGAAGAAAGCAGGCAGCATCATCTGGAAACACAGAACATCAAGAGCCAGTCAGATCAGTGCCCGAATCACGAAGAAAGAATTGGCGTCGCAACAGGAAATTGGGGCTGTGGTGCTTTTGGAGGAGACCCCGAAATAAAAGCTGTCATCCAATGGCTGGCAGTGTCTCAAGCTCTTAGACCGTTCATCTGGTACTACACATTCAATTTAGAGCCGTTGCAGAAGCTTGAGCACGTAGTCCAATGGATTCTTGCCCACGAATGGAGTGTCGGCGAGCTATGGAGCATTTTGGTCGAGTACTCGGCTCAGAGAGTGAGTGGAAAAACCAGAGTTGGCTTTTTCAAATGGCTTCTTCCATCATTACACGCTGACGATCCAATGGTTCCGGATGAACTTGGTACCATGTGAAAATAATTATGTACCTTTGTATCTATTAAACTTTTAAAGAGCTGCAGAATGTAGTCTAGCAGATTTTATAATCTTTGAACATATGAATTCAGAGTCTATGCAATAGTAGGTACTCCTATTTGATTCTATATCAAATGATATGTGTGATGTGGTTAACATTTTTTCCCGTGGACAAGGATTGCTAACTTTTTTTGTTCACTCAAATCTCCAATCTAAGGACTCGTTTGATAAAAAAGATGAGATATGAGAAGATAAGTAAAATAAGATAAAAAATACGTGCTTTATGTCAAGATATGCAAAGATATAATTTATTTTGGTTGATGTTTGATTGAAAAGAAATTATCTATTTTTGTAAAGTATATTATATAACATGGCTTAACTTGATAAATTGGTAGGTTACATAAACATGGGTAAAGTTATAATTTTGGTAAGATTGGTTAGGGCCCTTGTCTTATATTGGGCTTTGAGTTAAGCTTATCTATGATATCAAACCATTAGAAATGTCTATATACAATTCTTTATCTTGGTATTACTAACTTATCAAACACGCCGAGTTGAGGAAGAAATGTTGTAGTAATTGAACTACACTTCGTTATCTCGAATCTCCAGTAGTTAAAATTGGGGAAGAAACGATTCTACTAACTGAACTCCTGTAGTGAGTTTGTCAACCTCTATGAATTATGTTGGATTTTGAAAAATCCTTAGTTCCAACGTGAAATAAGATATAACTTGTACGTTACAAAGATAGACTCTCTCCGTCCACGAAAAATAGTCGCATCTTTTCTTTATATCTCGTGACATGAGACTATTTTTGATGGACGAAGGGAGTATATAAATATTACTACCTCCATCCACTAAAAATAGACTAAGTTGTCAATGACACATTTTTAATGCATAATTGGTAAATCAAGAGAAAAACGATAAAAGATGGTGAACGACTGAATGTAGTGTTAGTGGATTATAGGTCCATATTTAATTAATTTAAAATTTAAAATTTAAAATTGGTCTTGGTGGACGATTTTATATAAGAGTATTTTTTTTAGAAGGAGGTAGCAGTGCTACGGAGTAGTATTTTTTCTTAAGAAAGATGTAAAATCTTTCAAATAAATAAACATAAAAAAGACGAGGTGATTCAATAGGATGGTTACCATTGTTAATTGTTACTTATTTCATTTTAAAACTGGGCTAACTAAGAGCGTCCACAGTGGGAGGGCCGCGAGCTCTCGGCCAGGCCGAGGCTCTTGGGCACGCGGCTCGGCCCGCCACTGCAAGGGCCGAGAGCCGCGGCCGGGGCCATGGTTTAAATGTGTTTTTTTTTTTTTTTTCCAGTTTTTGTGTTAATTTTAGGGTTTTGGAGAAGATGAAGTGAAGAAGATGAAGTGGAGAGAGAGAGAGAGGAATGTGACGAAAATTAGATGGTAAGTTTCAAAAAATTTTGCATTAATTTGGGAAACAAATCAATCTCAATCACTAAATCCCTATTAAATTGGTCAACTTTTTAATTAATGATTGTGATTTCAATTCACACCTAATTATGAAAACAATTAAAATTCAAATTTTCAATAAATATATTTACTTGTAATTGTCAAATTTTTTAAAATTAATTTAGATTTTTTATAATTATTATAGTCCAATAATTTTTATTCTAGTTAAATTAAAATATAACAAAAAATATAAGAAAATAATTGTAATTGGTGGCACGGAGGGCCACCATTGTAGTGGCCAAGTTTTGAAGGCAAGAGCCAAGTTTGATGGGCATGCCCAAGCATTGCCCAAGAGAGCCACCACGGTGGACACCCTAAGAGGCCATAAAAATTATCGGTATGCGGCGCATTACTTGCTCAGCTACTTGGGCCAAGCCCAAAACTAGGGCCCTGCAGAAAAGAAAACAAAGAAACCAAACATTTGGAAATTGCAATTTTAGGAGTTACGATGTATCGGAAATTGTAATTTAGAGCAAATAGCGGTTATAAATTGAGGCTGAAATAAAGAAAAAATTCTGTAAAAAGAAACCTCACATTATCCATTTCCTGTGTAAGGGGGTTTTGGGGGTTTTACTGAATTCATCACCACATTTCAGAAGCTCAACTGGGAAGAAGGTATCTGAGCAACGCCCAACATAGATCTCATACTTCACTGAATTATTCTCAACTTGTACGTACTCGCAATTGTTTTCTGTATTTTGTTGCTAATATTTGCCATTTCAATTTCAAGTGGGATTAAGTTTAGTATTCTTTGATGCCACTTATTTTACTCGCCTTTGTGATAATTCTGCAATTTATCTCCGTCTTGTTTTCTTTTGTTGTTTATATCTTGCATTTTACCCATTTTTTAGGTAAACATTAATTTTTCACATCGTAAAGGACTATTGAAGCTAGGTATTTGACTACATATATGTTGAAGGACCACTTATTAGCTTATGTATTCTTTTGCAGAGGGTTGTCTGGTGTAATTACTGTATTGTATTGTCTGGTGAGTGGTGAAATTATATTATTGCTAGAAATGAACCAATTTTACGTTTGAAAGATTACTTGTTTGATGATATATTAAATTTTTTTTTATCATCTTTCTCGATTCAGTTGCAGATTTGTTGTCTGGTCTGATTAGTTGTGTTAGTCAGATTCTTCAATGGCTCTACATGCAATGGAGCCAATTCACCACTGCGCATGGCCGCTGCAAGTTCTGTGTTTGCCTGCTCATGAGAGATGTTTGATAAGGTTTCCTTCTTATTCTGTGACTTCTCTGACACGGAAAAGCATTCGTTGCTGCATGGGATCCTCCAATACAAGGCATGTAAAGAAATTCAATGGGCCACTGCGGATGGTACTTTTTTTCTAAGATGATAATATATAAAGTTCAATTATTTTCTTAATCCTGTCTGTGCATTTATGTGGCTTATATAGTTCTGAAATGCGAAGCAGGATATTAGCAACCGAGGCAGTCGAGTAAATGTTTCCAAAGTGGAGGAACTGCTACGGATGGGTGAGGGGGATGGAGACGACGACGAAGAAGGATCAGGGGGGAAGGATGAAGATAAGGATTCATTTGTAATGGATGAAGATGAGAGAAAGGAGTGGCGGCAGAAGATAAGAGAAGTCATGAGTAGGATTCCTGATGATGCCGATGAGGAGACTGATATGCTAGAGAAAAGGAAAAGGATGCAGAAGCTTCTAGCAGAATACCCTCTTGTCGTTGAGGAGGAGGATCCAGATTGGCCCGAGGATGCTGATGGCTGGGGTTTCAGCTTGGGTCAATTCTTCAACAAGATCAGCATAAAAAATGTCAAAAAGGAAGACGATGAGAATTATGACAGTGAAAATGAAATAGTGTGGAAGGATGATGATTATATTCGTCCGATCAAAGATATAACAACTGCAGAGTGGGAAGAGGCTATCTATAAGGACATCAGCCCTTTAGTCGTTCTTGTTCACAACCGTTACAAAAGGTACTTTTTGAGTTCCAATTGTTTATATGAACCAAACTCTTCACCAACAGTTATATATAGGTAACTAATAGCATTTGTGGTGCATTTGATATGAGAATCCTGAGAACCCTTGTACTTTTTTCATTTTTAAGTGCTTCAAATTAGTCATTCATAGATTGGACTTACATGTGCTTATGGATTTTGAGGTTAAATTAACTAAAATTTGAATATTGTAATTGTCTACTCTTTATCTTTAAAGCACATTTTTCCATTTAAATATTTTTGTGAGCCTCATAGAAAGTGTTTAAATATATATTCAGACCAAAGGAGAATGAAAAGATCCGGGAGGAAATAGATAAAGCTGTGCAGATCATATGGAACTGCAGGCTGCCATCACCAAGAGTAAGCAGGCTTAATTATTTTGGGCGCGTGTGTGTTTGTGCATGTATATTTTCATATTGAAGTTGATGCCGTGCTCATCTGTGGTTGACAGTGTGTTGCAATAGATGCTAACACAGAGTTTGATTTGGTCTCTGCGCTGAAAGTATCTGTATTCCCAGAGATCATTTTCACTAAAGCTGGGAAAATTTTATACCGTGAGAAAGGTGCAGTTACATACTATACTGTACTTGAGATACTCTACCTTGCTAAAAGCTAAACTTTTTTCATTATTCATTTCCAGCAATCCGAACAGCTGATGAGCTGTCTAAGATAATGGCTTTCTTTTACTTCGGAGCAGCCAAGCCCCCATGTTTAAGCGGGATTAAGAGCATGGAAGAAGCGATTCCCACCGTTGAAATCAGAAGTCAACATCTGTAGAACCTAGAATGTGTCATATAGAATATTCTTGCACTTTTGGGTGTAGCCGGCTCCATCTGGCCAGTCAATAGAAATCATACTGCCTTGAAATCTGCAAACTGGGGTTTGTGAAGATTATCGTAATGACAATTGGGAGCCCGAATGAGCTGTGATGCAGATTTGTTTATGTCTGCTAGTTCCTGTATGTAAAATATCATTAGTAGAACACTTTAACACCTGCATATGTCATAGCTCATAGATTATCTCGGGCATGAGTTTAATGCAGCATATGCCTAAATTGTAAATACAGGCTTGGTACTACTAAGGGTGCATCACCCCATTGTAACTAGGTCTATAGGGGTAGCTTACTTGAACATATTGCTTAGTTATTTCTTTGTTAGTATTCACAATCTTTGTTTCCCACCTAGAATTAGCGAATTGAAATGTGCTAATGTTTTACGAAACATGAAAAGGTGATGCTGTTAGAGTTGATCTTCATTCCTCTCTCAAATTTATTTTGTTGAAGTATTGAACAAACAACAAAGTAGTAAAATTTCATCATGACATATTTAGCAACCAGATCATTACAGATATCCACTGACTGCTCTAATTCTGTGCTTGAATGGCGATTGCCATTGCATGAATCTATCATTCATTGTACTTTCCGCAGCAGCAGAAAGCCTTATGATAATGGAAGCGGAAGGCAAACAGCTGAAACGGGTTAGAGCCATCAAATTCACAATCAGCAACTCCTAAGGTACGTTTCTTTGACTTCTCCTCAAAAACCGTAAGGCATTTTCCTGTACTATGAGAAACCCAGAATCTGAATGCACGGTGGTTCAGTTTCTTGGGTGGATTGATTGATTTCCAGTCTGCCTCTGATATATTACTCAGCTTCTTTAATGCTCGTAGTTTCACTCTACCGTGCCTGTCTACTGAAAGATAGCTCTCATCAGAGCATTTATCCATGTAGTTCCTGAATCTGATCTTCCATAAATTTAAAGTAAATTAGCTTAGGCTGTATAATCAATAGAATGCTATGCTGTGTACATGAATGCTGTTTATGAACCTTTTATATGAAAATTCGAACAAACTTAGCATTCGTTTATGTAGTGCATATGCAAACCCCATGGTTATGAAACTAGGCATTACCTATGATAGCCAGAAGCTGAACCAGAGGTAGATTCCCAGCCAAAATAGGAGTTGTTGTTAGTCGACACCCCACCTATAACATTAGGCACCGAGTAAACACCTCTATCTTCGTACTTGACATAGTCAGACTGCAATGCGCCAGCGATTAAGGAGTCATCAAAAGCAGTCATGTGAGGATATGCATCACTAGGAGGACACTTATCCGTGTCACATGCTTTACATTGGCTGCAAAGAAGATCACTCTTCATACGCACAGCATCAGCAACAATGGCTGCTTGAATGACAGCTAGGACTATAGCTAGAGAAACACAGTAGTTTCCCATAACCTCGTTTCTCTGAACCAGATTTCCATTTTGTTTCGTGTTCTGAGGTTATATATATACTTCATATCTGATTCTTGTTTGCATCAACCTATGGCCTGCCTTTGTCAAATGAGACAAACATTGCTGTTTGTAAATCGGCATGATAAGCATCCCGTGTCGAGATCAACTGCTCAGATTTGTAGTTGGCAGCCTGTTTTTATTCATTACATTGGAGGTAACTACATTTAAGAATAATCAAACATTGTTTTGTTGCATTCAAATATTTGTTTTATGCTTTGACCTTTTCTTCTTAAATTCTCCAGCCTTCTTGTATTGAGATCAAGCAATAAGTAAACAACATAAATTCTTGAAACTTGCTTTTGCAAGAACCCTTTTCACTCATTTCCAAGTAAAAGCTTCCTAATATTTACATGCACACAACAGCACACCAAAGACACCAAAAAAAACAAAAAAATCAAAAAGAAAGATGAAAAAACAAGAATAACTTTAAAAATAAAATTCATGCACCAGTTATGCATGACAGCATCCTGTGGCTTCTAAACCTCACAATTTGCTTCTTAGGGGGAGGATGAGCACTGCCATCTGATGCAAAACCACGGCCACCTTCGATCACCACAGAGCTGCAACGCCGGTGGTGGGCCCCACGGTGGCCCGACTGTGTATCTTGGGGACCGGGCGTGGCAGACCCTCTTCTGCCGATGTATTCTCGATCAAGGAGGTTGTCTGTCATGTAGAAGTCAGCGATGTTGTATGGCTGCTCTGCAGCACCGGAAGAGAGGCATTCGTATTTCCGGCGAGTCTGGCTCTTTTTCAGTGACTTGTATACAAATGGAATCAATCCTTCCATTTTCTGCTGCTGACTTTTTTTTTTGGCAGGTTTTCAATGCTTCCTGTTTGGTAGCTAGTTAGATTACTTGAAGAATTTTGTTGGTTTAAATTATGTGTTTGGTGGGAGTTTGATTATGATTGTCTTTTTTTCAATTTTCTCCAAACTTTATATATTATAAGAGTTGGAAGCACACCACACGTAATCGTTTGCTTGACTTGAATAAAAACACAACATATGTAGAAAAAACTTTAAGATTAGTTTTTTAATACAATTTGATAATTTGAAGAAACATACTACTATTACTTAGCATTTTCTTATTCAACACTTTCGTTCTTTACTTTTGTTATTTTGATATGTCAATTAAAATCCGTTTCTTCTATCTTTGGAAACATTTTCACCACATTATACTATGCGAGTTTATTATCTATTATCTATTAATATTATTTTTACTACTTTTTCTCTTTCTCTTTTTATATTTTATGATTTTTATATTAAAATTTATATAATTTTTAAAATCTTAATTTTTAGATAACGGAGGAACATATAGGAAGCAAAAACTTTTGATTAGTTGGGCTCTCCTTTGTCTGTACCCTCTTGTTCTACACCACTGCATATTGTTATTATTAACTCCTCATATGAAACTTATTTATAAAAAATAATAACTTCCTCATTATTCTTCTATTTGCATTAAAATAACTATAATTATATTAACCCCCCGGATTTAGTCAAACTAGTTTCTAGTGTTTATCATGCCAAAAAGGATTAGTTTGCCCAATTTATTTATTTATATTCCTGTTGTACATAAGTCTTCCCCGTCTTTGTCAATAAGTAAGTTTCTTCTTTCTCACCTTTTGATTAGTTTATGCAATGACATAGTATAATCTTAGCTATATGCTTAACTCTATCGATGCATTGCTAATATAAATTAGTCATATATACTTTCTATGTATAATAATGTGGAGTGTATGTATGGTATTTAAAATATACTCCCCCGTCCTTGAAATTTTGTCACATTTTTCTATTTCTATCTGTCCCACAAAATTTGTCACATTTAACTTTTTGCCATTTTTTGGCAGTAAACCTCACAATCCACTAACCTATCTCACTCACATTTTATTATAAAATTAAACTTTAAAAGTAGGACCTACATTCTACCAACTTTTTCAATTCACTTTACATAATATTTCTTAAAATCTGTGCCCGATTAAACTGTGATAATTAAGAGACGGAGTATATATATGTAATAACAAAAACTGGAAAAAGATTAAACCCGGGCTATGATATTCCTATTATATATAGGTTGCTTTTAATTCATGAAACTCCTCCCTTCATTTCATTTTCTCGTATATATAAGTAATAAATGAAGTGTAGATTTCTCGATTCCATTATCTTATGTTAATGTGCACGACTCTTGCTACCGCGATGAATCCATCCGACCTCAATAATTTATTGCTCGAGTTGAAAATTATCCATTATACTATTGTTTAAAGTTTAAAACAGAATGATTCTCGAATTCAATAAACAAGTACTATAATGTTCTGAAAAATCCGAAGCAAGTTGGAGGGGCAGCCGTCTCTTTGACCTAGTAAGATCATAATTTACACCCATTGAAGTTCTTATAAATAAAGTGACAATTAATATTATCACATAAAAAGTGACTATTGTTCCGAAAAAAGCGCAGTTAATATATATAATGTTCTTAAAAATAACAATTCTCACTTCTATTTGAGTAATAATGTGACAATTGTTTACCTCAGTTTGCTTTTAGAAAAGTGATTATTATTATTAGTACTATAACATAAAATGCTCAAAGAGAAAACACATGATTGACCATTTCGGATAGAACATTTTCTTATAAAAAATCAATTTGATCTTCTCCATTAATGGGATTTGTTCTGTGTGCTGAGTCACGATGGAAGAATAATCTTTTGTGATTGTCATTGTAAGTAGTTTACTAATTCAGACCATGGCTACCTGAGATGGAAACCCATAAGATTAGATAAAATTATAGTAGTAATACTTTGATAGCTATGTTTAACCTGTTGCTTGAATCATCTTGATATTATCTAAACACGTGAAATAATTTTTGATTTTCTTTTATTTGAGTGATAAAAAACACTTGTACATTTATTCAAAACTTGGAGATGTAGTACTACTTGAAGGCGAAAAAATCATACTTTTCTTTTACTAAATCTTTGAACTTTTTTTTTTTTCAGTTTAATAGTATGTTCTTGTCCTTTTATTATTAATTTAACTTTTTCAATGGTGGGGACTTTTTCAATATTTGTAAATGTATGATGGTTGCTCAAGCCGAATATGATTCGATTATCGATATACTATTAGTTGTCGTTTTAATTAGGGCTATTGTTCCTAATAAAGGGTTAAATTCAACAAGAACAACAGTAAAGTAGATTCAAGTTAAACAACAGATGCATTTGCATCTCAATGAAGAAATGAATTGCTTCAATATATCCTCTTCCTCAACGAGCTGGTTCAAATATTGTACATTGCTGCTAAAACTTGGATTTACAGTCCAAGAGACGAAAATAAGGTAAACAACGGTAAGAAAGAAGGCGATGATATGGTAAAGGTGCGTTTCTATGAACTGACATAGAGTTAGAGGGATCTATTAGCCACTTGCTGCTTAACGAGGACTGCACTTCACTTGCTTTCTTTTTTGCTCAGAGACGATGTCAAATCGCTTTTGGCCCATGTCCTGTTATAGAAACAACACACAACTTAATCAGGCAACAAATGAGTTCTCTTGTTAATACATAACCATTTACCCTTATAACTCACAAAAACTAAAATGCCAAAGATATTCAAAGATTAGACATGAAGGTTTTCTTCTGCACCAAATGCACCAACGAGTAGAACAGCATATCAATGTAGTTGATAATAGCGTAGACAAGTAATAACGTAGACATATGTAATAACGTAGACAAGTAATAACGTAGACATATGTATGTCATCTACATTTAGTTGGCATACAAATGTCTTTGTGTTGGCATACAAATGTTTTCGTGTTGTAGATTGTTGACATAGTTGTCAGTTATCAATTTAAGATAGTTATCAACTCATCATATCCCAGCACGTATATATCTATTTCATCGTATGAGTATCTCCTCACATTTCATTATAAACTTTGCAAAAACAGTTTCAGGCACAGAGGACATTAGCTGTAGTAAAAGTGAAATCAAGCTCTCTTGCAATGCTAAATCTGAGAAAAAGTATGAATCAACTTACTTGCAGTTGTGACTACTTGACCCGAGTGTCCTGGATATTTTCCCAATCCGAGTCACAAGAGACAGCCAAGCCACCCCCATTGGTGCATATTGACTCAGCACACGCGTCTATTCCATCCCTGGTTGCCTTATCCTTGCGTGCTGCACAAATGCAAGGTTCGTACTCAAGACGAATGGGTGATGCATCATTATCCATCCACAGATCTTTTTCTTTATATGAATGAGACATTCTGTATGGTTTGAGCTGCTGATAAGAACCCCCAATCTCTTCATCTGACACGCATGGGAAGCAATCAAACTCATCGCGCTCGTCAATGCTGCACTCTATCCCATCTCTCCAGGATATCCTGATCTCGTTCATTCTTAAGTTCGCTAATGTGGAACTCGAATCCGAAGAACAAACATTTTTCTCGAGCTGAATGGGGACAGCAGAACGAGAAGATGAATCAAATGCTGCGTATGGGAAACTCTCACATCTAGATGAGAAGCTCACTGCATCTAGAGATTCTGTTATCGAATCAAGCTCAAACTGGACAATACTCATCTGATTCGCCTCCACATTTGACCCTCGAATATACTCATACGAGCTACACTCAGAGTTCGGTGTCTGAATGAGATTTCCACTACTCAAACAACCTAAAGAGACTACTGAACTATTCCCCTCCCCTAAGCTGACATTGTTACCGTTAGAAATCGAATTGGGGGTAGCAACAAACAAAGCATCACTGATTTTATCGTCACGATCAGAATTTTGTTGACGAGAAAGCTTAAAAATTCCAGCTTTCGTTCGATTTGCTACATCATCTATACTACCACTACCTCTAAACTCACTGTCTTCACATCCTAACTCACATACATTTCCACATAATGTCGAAGGCGAGAGAGAGTAATTACCACAACACTCTTCAAGCTTATTCTTCGATTCACTTCCCTGATCCTCGCCCCCCTCGTTGCACGGAGACAACAGCCAGCGCACCGAAGCCTCACTAGGCAAAGGAATCAAAGGATCCTGCAAATCACCGACCACATCCTCATCATTCACCTCATTAAAGAGATTAACCTTCTCACAAGCTCCTCGCAAACTCCCTCTTCGCCGGCACTTCCTCTTATCAGTGACCCCAGATAGAAGGTGGCCTGTACCGTAGCAAACCGGAGTTGCAGCTGATTTCAAAACCATCATATTGGATTGGATTTCAGGAGACACTGAGATCTCCACGGGAGGCGTTTTCACGGAAGTAGCGCTGCCATTCCCACCATTTGCTGTTCTCGAATCCGACTCCTCTGCGGCATTTCGTCGAATACCTGAGCTCCCCACTGGATTTAAACTCATGAATGGCGGTTCACTCAATCCAATTTCTCGAGATCTCCTCAACTTCTTTTCCTCCAATTCTTCACAACCCTTCTTCACTGCATTCCCCCGACCACAAGAAATCTTCGACATTTGAGCAGTTTTAGAAATGGGATTTGTCTTAGATTTGCCATTTCCCCTCCCGACAAAGAGCTGCTGCTTCCGCTTGGGTTTATCGGAAACGGGTTTCCTGGGAAACTCATTCTCCTTCGATCTGAACGATTTCAGATGGAAATTGCTTCCTACTTTGGGCAAAGATCTGGGCTTTCTCACCAAAGAAGAAGAGGAAGGCAATGAAGCATCAGAAGATGAGTTTGAGGAAAGTAAAATTCTCAAAGACCCATTTCGAGGAGCAGCAGCAGAAGATTGGTTTGAGGTAATTTCAGTGTTGGATTTGGGAAAATGAATGGAGTTGAGATTTTGAAGGGGGCTTCTCTTCTTGAAACGTTGCTTGTCGCTCTTCTTCTGCTTCAAGCTCAACCCTGTTTTCTGAGCCTCCATTATCAGACATAGTAGAGTTTTTGATGGCTGCAAATTTTGATTCAAATTTCAAACAGTTACACTTTCTTTTATGGTCTTTTGCTTAGTGACCGTTGAGCTCACAACAGTACAAGAATATAGGTTGTTAAGAGCATCCGCAATGGTGCTTAGGCCAGCCATAGGCTAGCAATAGGCCAGCCATTCTCTTCCCTACCACATGCTAGAGAATACTCAAAAAATCCACCCGCCATGTGATTTAGCCAAACCATAGGGCAGCCGCAATAAAAATAATTCAAAATATACTACATTTTACGGGAATTAAAATTACGATTAAAATACGGAATTAAATTTACGACACATATACGGGAAAAATAATCCATTCCATTAAAAAAAAAAGTACAAAGATTTTAAAAAAAAAAGTACATGATTTTTTTTTTTTAAAAAAAAAGGGCTTCCACACACGAGCCCTTGCCACTTTCTACTCCTCATCGCCATCGCCATCGCCGTCGTCCTTCGCCGTCGCCGTCGCCGCCGCCACCGCCTGCCGCCACCCGGGGTGGTATCTCGAGCCCACGTCGGAACCCCCTAACCGTGCCCTCGCGATCTCCAAATAAACACGCATGCTCTCGAGCATCTCGTGAAGAAACATCTTCTCCGTGGGGTCTGTGTGGCGTTCTTCCAGCCTCTTGGAAGACCTTGTACATCTCAGTTCCCCCGCGTTTGGTTACGCGAATGGAGAGGAGTGTGCTCGAGTGGGGCGGGTGGGAGGGCTGAGACTTGACCCGGCGGCGATAGGGGATCTGCTCTTCATGCTCTAGCTGCGCCCTCAAGTCATCTACCCGGCGTGGGGCGACTAAGAATGGCGAGGGGATGGAAACTCGCATCCGGGGAGGTCGGATCCGCGCGTCGCGGGCCAGAGGGCCGCGTTTTATAGTTCGCCGCGCTTTCTTGCCACCTGGCCGCCGCACTCGTCCCCCGAATCTCAGTCCTTCAACAACAAGCACTCCTGTAAGGGCGAACTCCTTATACTTCCCCCTCCAAGGGGAACCGACTACGGCTATCCTCCCGGGAGACGTCCTCCTGCATTCTGCACCACTAGTGAGCCGGACGGAGGGCGCTCGGGCGTACAAATTTGGAAAACGGCCGACCGCGGCCCCGTGCGTCCCCCACCCCTTCCGAACCTCCCCGCTGTCGGTCCTTCCTGCGTGCGGGCAGCCGCCTCCTATAGGCAGCCTTCCGATCTTTCGACCACATGTTGACGGCCTCGCTGGTTGTTCCGCAACCAGCGGATTGCCGTGACACCTCCAACCACCCCCCTGGCCACCCCGGCGCACTCTCATCCTCCGTCCACTCGCCGGGCTCGGGGGGCGGTGGCCTGCGCGCATGACTCGCCGACCGCTCCCGCTCCCTTCCCCTTCCCCGTCGTCTTTTCTTTTCTGCGCGTCTGTCATTGAACGGGAGATTATCTTCCTCGAGATCGTATCCCCTATATCATGCAATGACAACGTAAGGTCATCACAGAGAACTGTTTCCACTCAGGCTCGACGTGCGAGACGAAGCTTAATCAAAAATCAAGCGAGGGCCGATATACCGCGTCCTCTCCCGGTGACCCCGACCCCTGCATCTCGGGACGCATACCGTGCCGCATCCCCCCGCATCCCGCCCCGCCACATCATCCCATCATTCCGTCTGCAAAGATTATCTCCCGTCGCTCGCATCTAGGGTATACCCTTCCCCACCCGGCGCTGATCTGCCCGCCGCTCTCCGCCGTCTGGGCGCCCGGCATCCCCCACGGCATACCCCCTGGTTCTCCCCATCGCCCCCCCGGCGCACCGGCCATCATCCCCATCATCTGATTCCAAGGGATGTTAAACCCCGGGCCCATCTCGCCCCATCCGCATCCCACAGGTACCGGGGAGTCTCGAGATCCACTCGTCGGGCCGGATTGGACTCGTTGCTGTGATCCATCGCTCGATGATGCTCTTATACAAAAGTTGAGAGAGAGAAAACTCGTTAAAACAAGTGGTGCAAATGAAAATGAAACGAAAATCGCGTTTATATAATGTGTTTTTTTTAAAAAATAAAAATAAAAAATCAAAAATCTAAGCTGGCCGATCGGGCCGCCACAATGGCGGCTAGCCGACCGGCCAGCGCTTCGGCCAGCGACAAGCGATCGGCCAGCCCACGCCGAACCGCTAGCCGATTTCTCTCTCGCCGACCATTGCGGATGAATAATATTGGAGTTCGTATGATGCCTTTTAAAGCATCCACAATGGTAAATAGGCCAGCCTATTTTCTCCTTCTGCCACATTATCCAATTCTAAAATTTCTCCTGCCAGACAAGCAACTGGACAAGCAATAGGCTAGCCACATCATCAACACTATTAAAAAAACAACTACATTTACGGAATTAAACACAAAATACGGAATTAAATTTACGACACATATACGGGAAAATTCGTTAATTTTATTTAAATAAAAAAAATTACATTAACTAAAAAAAAAATTATATAATAATAAAAAATTCTAGGCTTCCACATATGAGCCCCCGCTCCACTCTACTCCTCGTCGCCGTCGCCGCCATCCTCGCCGCCACCGGCTGCACCCCCGGCATCTGAGCCCGCGACTGATCCCACCAACTGTGCCGCGAAGGTATCCAAATCGACCCGCATACTCTCGAGCATTGAGTGAAGAAACCTCTTCTCCACGGGGTCAGTTGCCTCCCTCCATTCGGCCAAGATCTTGTGCATCTGTTTGTGCGATTGTTGACGCGCGTAGAAGGCGAGCTCGTCTGCCGACCTGGACCTCCTGGACCCCTGGGCGACTCCCCTCGCTGTCCGTTGCGCCCTCCTCTGACCAATCGGGCGAGTGCTGCGAGCGAAGGATGGAGGGGACGGCTCCTCCCGGAACATCCTCGGGGAGGTCGTGGGAACCGCCGCCGTAATCACCGGCATAGTTCGGCCTCCGCTTTCTTCAGCCAGCAACATCGACACCCGCCCGGAAATTCTCGGAATCCATCAGCACCAGATAGCAGTTCCAGTAGGTGAATTCCTTATATAGCCCCGGCACGGGGAAGACTTTCTCCGCTATCCTCCTGCAATCCTCGTTAGTATGGCCACTGGTCTTCATGCGGATGGCGTTGGTGTACAACCCCGCAAATCGGGAGACCGCAGCCCTGATTCGCTCCCACCCCTTCCGGCACTCCTCCCCGGTGTATGCCTTCCCATGCAGGCAGTTCCTCTTGTAGGATGCCTGCAATTTTAGCCCACATGTTGACGATCCTCTGATTGTTCAAAACGAGGGGATCATCACAAACAGACACCCAAGCCTTGGACAGCGCGACGTTGTCATCATCCGTCCACTTCCTCCGTACACTGTCGTCATCAGCCGGATGCGACGACTCGCCTATCACCTTTTTGCCCTTCTTCTTCTTCTTCTTCTTCTTCTTCGGTGCGCCCAGACCCTGCCCCCGCCCCTGACCTACTCTATCTGTCTGAATGGGAGTGTCTTCGTATCGAACGCCCGGTACCAACAACTCCTCTATGGAGAAAGTGTCATCTCCAGTGAACTGAGTCTCCATTGGGGTCAATGTGTGGGAAGATGCAGTCAAAAAATCAAGAGTGGGGTGATAGACATTGCCCCCCCCCCTCCCCCGGCGTCACGGGCTGCACCCCCGCCTGCCACCTCGACATGATCTGTGATATCATCTGCATCCCGGCTCCCCAATCGGGCATCATCTGCATACCGGGTTGCATGTCCGGTACCCCCTGCCCGCCGCCCTGCGGCATCATCTGCTGCCAAGGGTACATGCTGTAGTACCCGCCGCCCATCTGCCCCCATCCCGCTCCCGCAGGTACTGTGGGAGTTTGATTCCCACTCGTCGCTGGAGTAGACTCGTTGTTGTGATCCATTTCGCATTATTGCTCTTGTACAGAAATTAAGAGAGAGAGAAAACTCATTAAAACAAGTGGTGCAGATGAAAATGACGTGAAAATCGCGTATATAGTGTTTCGAAAATTTAATTAACAAAAAAAAATATTTCCGCTGGCCGATCGCTCGCCGATCGCCAGCCTACAATGGCGGCGAGCGGATCGGCCAGCGCCTGATAATCGGCGAGCGCTCGCCGAATTTCTCGCCGGTTGCAATGGTTCGGCGAGCGGACCGGCTAGTGCTGGGAATCAGCTAGCCGGTCGCTCGCCGATTATAGTGGATGCTCTTATGTGTCATCAAGGTAGAGATCCCCAAAGTTTACAGTTCGGGCAGTTAACCACGAAATCGTAATCCGAGGGTTACGATTCCGAATCGTAACTGTGAGATTTAAATGGAACTGAAACTATTACTTCTAGAATCGTGGTTCGGTTCAGGTTCTAAATCGGAACTAAAATCGTGTCCGAACCACAGATTCTGAGGAGAAAATTCAATAACTATTAAAGTTTGTGATATTATATCCAGTTTAAAGTTCTTAAGAAAAATTCGTGATATTAATGGTCTAATACCTTATTTTAAAATTCTGAATCGTAGTACTATTACTACTAGTTATAGTTATTTAATATTAATTATTTTTTCAATTAATAATTTATAAAGTGAATTTTAATGTAAAATTATGAATCGTCGTATATTATTAATATTATTTAATTTGAAAAAGTTACCTTAGTCATTAAGTATAATTAATAGTCATTGGAATTAAGCAAATTAATACTATTAAAGTTCAGAATTCTAATAATTTTTCTTTATAACATTAAACTCATAATAAAGAATTTATCATAAATCATACTACTATATATTGTAAAAATATGATAAATAATCTAATTCAAAATCATATTTCTAAAATTACGTTTAGATCTTTTATACGATCTTAGTATAATACTATTATACATGTTCCATATAATCTATTCTTACTCGAATCAAGATTTATTAAAAACCGATATTCACAATATTCACAACAAGCCCATTGAATAGTAGGCACAGGCCGGCTTCTGACTTTTGTATTATCATGTATGAATATGATGAGTTTGGATATGATATTGACTTTGCTGTAATTTCTTATAATATACTCCTAAAAATAATTAAGTTCGATTCGGAATCAATTTATAACGCACGTATGCAGTGTTGCGAAATTTTCCTCTAATTAACAAAAGAAAAAAAATACATTTGATTAATTAATTTAAAACAAACTAATTTTCACAAATAGCAAATTTCCTAGGCAAAATAAATGTCCAACAGAGATGATAAAAATTTATACTACTAATTAATAGTTAAGGGAAAGGGAAATTTATTATATTTTGTTAAAAGAGCTTAATCTACAAACACTTTTGCACCAAAATTATAATCATCACAAAAAAGGACATTAGTCTAGTTCAACATAATTACTTTTGGACTAATTTCCACAAACTGGAAATTTAGGGACTTTTAGCCATACTAATTAATCTTCGAGAGCAAAAACCTTCTAAAATAACTCATTATTAAAATGGTGAAGAAAAATGTATAAGATTATTTAAAAAGAACTGGAAGCATGGGAGAGTTGATAAAGAGGATAACAGTGACTTCCAGGTGAGATGGATTATTGGTAAGTTTATAAATCACAAAAAAGTATGCCAAATTTTGGTTATTAGGTATGAATTAATGACACAAAAGTTTAGGTTAATGTCAATAAAAATCATATGTTTGGGGGGAAATGAAATAATCGTATATAATTCCCCCCTTTTTGGTATATCAACAACGTAAAATGATTGTGATTAATTATAGGCCACGACTTATGCATGAATTGCCTCTACGCAAACACAATAGTCTCAACTATAAATAAGTTTGCATAATTTTGAGAAATTAATAATACATCGCATTTGTGTTTATAAATTAGTGCTCAGTACTTCAATAAAGAAGATAATAAAATGGCTTTTTTCAATGCTGACAGATTAGCCATCATATTTGGCCTCTTGGGTAAGAATTAATTTATTTAAGTTTTTCATGAACGTTTTGTGATAACGATTCAATTAAATCACATTTAATTGAATAATTATTATACTCCATAATTTATGAAATTTATTCTCTTGTTTTGCAGGCAATATAATATCTTTTCTCGTATTCTTGGCGCCACTGTAAGAAAGAGTTTATTTTATTGCATTACTATTTGTTTTTATTTTGTAATTAGTGTAGTGATAGTCATCTTCGTCTTATCTTTCTTCCTTACCAAACGAGCCCTGATGTAATGTTAATGCGCAGGCCAACGTTTTACAGAATTTGTAGGAAGAAATCGTCGGAAGGGTTTCAATCAATACCGTATTCGATCTCATTTTTCAGCGCATCGTTGTTGCTTTACTACGCTTACCTTAAAACAAATGCTTATATGATCGTTAGCATTAATGGTATTGGTTGTGTGATTGAAGCACTTTACATCTTCCTCTATATACTATATGCTCCAAAGAAGGTCAAGGTAAGATACTACTACTATTACAACTAGCTCTCTCTCTCCCTCTTTCGGTTTCTTGGTTGAAAATGATGATAATTTTTATTCAGCTATTCACAATGAGATGGATTCTCCTGTTCAATGGTGGAGGTTTGGCAGTGATCATGTTAGTTTCTCTACTTGTTGTACATGGCTCAAAGAGGGTTACTTTAGTAGGATGGGTTTGCGCCATTATCAACATTGCTGTATTTGCCGCTCCTTTAAGCGTTATGGTAAATTAATATTCTTTTACAAATTATTTTTCTTTTCAAAGATACTCGCATCAACTGCTCGTTGCTGCGAGCATCTCAACTTTGAAACTCTATTTTAATTATGAATAAGCATGAGTTCTTGTTAATTTTTTGTATGTCTTTATAGAGACAAGTTATTAGAACAAGAAGTGTAGAGTTCATGCCATTTGCACTATCATTTTTCCTCTCCCTTTGTGCTACAACTTGGTTTTTCCATGGATTCTTCATCAGGGACTACTACATTGCAGTGAGTGTAACAAATTAATTACTTTCGATATTTCTTTTACAAAAAATTAAATGTTGGTTTTAATTTTTGACTCGTGCTAATATTGTTGCAGTTGCCAAATATTTTGGGACTTCTATTAGGAGTTACTCAAATGATCTTGTACTTCATCTACAAAGACAAAAAGCAATCATGTGTACAAGCAAATTTTGAGGTGGAGAAGACTGCCTCAAATTCCGGAAATGATATTGAAATGAATATGAATTTTGATGCAAATGTAAAGAAAGGTGTCGACACAAATTTTGCGCTTGAGGAAAATGTTTCGGACTTAAAAAATGATGACGAAATGAAAATGGATTTTGACAAGGGCACCAAGATTATTTCAACAAGGGAACTGCTATTTTAAAGTAGTTGTCTTGGTATTTCATGTGGAGAGTATTTTAATGAATAATGAATCAATGTAATCAATTCTTTCATTCTATTTATCTTACTTTTACGACTATTTATTCGAGAATGACACGAATAATATTATATTCCCTCCGTCCCATTTAAGATGTTTTTTTTTTAGTTTGTCCCAACTAAGATTGCACAATTCATTTTTTGGAAACTTCCTCTTTCTAATTGATACACCAATCACTTTTCTCACTCCTACTAAAATATTCATCTTTCTTTCTCTATTTTAACTCTTACACCTACATTTTCTCTCTCCAATTAAACACATTAACTAATAATTTCTAAAATTCCATGGCGACCAAGAAATGTTTCATATAATCCTCCCCCAAGTGACATACTAAGATTGCATATTTCTAGCACCATAAATTTTAGAGTACGTGATAAATTAACAAACATTATATATACAAAATTGAATATTTTACATTTGCAATAAATGTATCATGATTGATTATTTTAATTTAGAGTAAGATAATTTGACAAAATTTGTATATACAAAATATCCCTAATTTTTAAATCGATTTTATTTAAACCGGTTTTCTTATTAGTTCATTTTTTTCTTACTAAATTGCCCTTTTTTATATTTGTAAATACTTTGATTATTTCCATTCATACTTCTATGAATTTATAGAAACCCCGAAACTGAAGTAAATTTAAATTGAAGTGTCTTTGTTTTAATATTTGGAAGATATCGCCAATTTTAAATTTTTGTTTCACAAATATATATAACATTAAACAATAACATCGATAAAGTTAAAATCATATTTTAATCTTTTTGACTTATTTCTTATTACACTCTAGTAACTCATCTATTTAGGACCCGTTTGATGTTTGATAAGTAAGTAATTCATAGATATAGATATTTATATGGGTATTTCTAAGTGTTTGGTATCATAGTTAATCTATCATGTAATCATGTGTTATCCTCTATAATTCATCCAAGCCCGCAATTTTTTCCTCAAAATACTAGAATATGTATCTCACAAATTTGGTCGGATAGCATTTCTGCCTCATTTGTTGTCTACCAAACAAAAATGAAAAAACCTTCTTACGAGCTTATCTTGACACGAAGCTCGCATTTCTTATCTTACTTTGCAAATATTCTTATATCACATCTTTCTTATCGAACGACCCTTAGAATTTACTCCCTCCATCATATAATAAGAGTCACACTTTGCCATTTTGGTACGTCTACAATAAGAGTCACACTTCATTTTTTACCATAAATGGTAAGTGGGTCTCACATTCCACTAAATCATTTCACTCATATTTAATATAATTTCAATATAAAAAAATGAGTCTTATATTCTACTAACTTTTTCACCTTATTATTTTATATATTTTTTAAAATTTATGCTAACATTATTATTTTATATATTTTTTAAAATTTATGCTCACAGTAAGAATGACTTACTAGAGGAAGTAGTTAAGGTTGTTACACATTCTAGGAATGTGTAACTAACACATGGTGTTTCTTCAGCTTTCTCCATACACTACATCTACTTCTATTCACTAACAGCATTTTTTCAAATATGTTATTAAATGATTTTTTTTATTTTACTTTTTATGGGTGGTAAAAAACAATTTTTAATCGTCCGAGGGAATATTTATTTAAGGGTGTTATGCTTATGCATTCTGGGAATGCATGTCAGCTTCCTCCATACGCTACAACTTATAAATTTAAATCATAATAGTTCAGAGTAGCAACAGTATAGCTAAAGGTTAGTACCGGATATCAAACACGGGGAAAACAAACACAAAATGTCTATCTTCTACTAAAACTCAATTACTATCTGGAGAACCGAAAGATTTTGAAAACTTTTGAAAACTGAAAGCAATAGAAAGAAAATAACAACTATTTGCAGATAAACCGTAGATAAAAAATAAGATGGGTTCCGGGGTGTGCGTTTACCTACAAAAATTCCAAATAAATATCCAGCCTTTTTTTGACAATCACCTACCTTAGCTCATGGATGCAAACGTTTATTACTAACATTGGGGTTTTCAATCCGTCAAAAATAACTTAGGGAATAAACAAAGTAAAAATAAAACGGATATTAAATAGAAAAAGGAATTGTATAACCAAAGTCGTTACTAACACATCCCAAGAATCCTATGAGTTTAGTTACACATAATGAAATAGTCTAAACACATAGATTGAAGGGAAAACAATTGGAACATAAAACTAAAGCAAATAAAACTCGTAGGTTAAATCCTTGTCGTTCTTGATGTTCTTGGATCCTTCTTCATCTCCTTGCACAATGAAGTACTCTAGCTTTTAATTTATGAGAATTATGTTGCAAAAAGAAGCTCTCTTTTGATGAAGCTTGATGTTTTATTTATAGGGGAAAGTCACTCCTCCTGAGTTGTAGGGGCGGGAGGGGTGTAAGTTGTCCCGATCACAATTCCAACAAATATTGTATTAACAAGGCAGACCAAACTTGACATTATCTGAATTCACTAGGAATATAACTTTCTTTGTTTAAAAGTAACATGATTTCAAACCCTACTACATGAAGTTTAAAACCTCTTCATCCACACATTTTATTTTAGTTGCTAAAATAATTTTCAAATTTTATACAACTCCCCAAAATTAGTTTTCAACAAATTAATCAAAAATATCTCAAGTAAAGTTATAAGCTTATATTATCCCCAAAAATCATATCTTTCTGTCGCTATCATACTTGTAATATCATACCTTGACTCCAATTGCATAAATATGAAACTAAAATTACACAAATTTATGACAAAATAAAATCCCCAATTCAAAGAGCCATAATTTTTGATTTGTCACAAACTTGAATTATAAGCTATTTTCATAATCAAAGCAGGCTAGAAATTTACTACATATTCATATTCCATCAATAAAACCAGTCAACTATTCAAAAGTAGAAGTGGCTCAAAAGGAATTAAATTTAAAAGGGAAAACCCGTTTCCCCCTGTGGGCTCTTCCTCCCCTGCAATTAAAAAACAAAAGAACCAAAACCCCAACACGGGTCAAAATCATGAGTGACGAAATTTCCCCGGGGAGTTTGGTGTTAAAAAATTTTTTTGGAAGTTTAAAAATTTTTTAATTTTTTGGATTTTCTTTTTTTTTAGAAAAAAATTGAACTATTTATACTAAAAATGAGTATTTTTTTTCCCTGGGTCGGGAAAAAATAAATTTTTTTTTTCCCCCTTTCCCGACCTGGGGAACCCAAAAAAGGATATCCCTTCTGACCATCTTAAGAAATAATAGGATCATGTAGTGGCGTGTCTTCCACCACATGATTTTAAAGTTATCTCTGTATTCTTCCGGCCCATTTTTCTAGGAAAGGCCGTTTTTGGGCCCTTAAACCCCACACCCTTTTGCTCAAGGCCAATGATGTGTATGGCCCACCCACTTGGTTTACTTCAGGCTTAAAGCTTAAAAGGGGATTAAAAAAGGAGTACTTTCTTTTCCAATTTCCCTGATTTGGAGATTCTTATCATCCCGAGCTTGGTTCTTTTTTTTATACCACATGGCCGAGTCAATGCCCCCGGGCCTTAGTTCCTCAAATTTCCCCTGTCTTTCCCTTTCCTTTCCCTTTCCAGCGGCCTTCATATTCATCTTTTCAACCCTTAAGCATTATTTTTCCACTTAACGGGTAAATGACACTTTTTCCCCAACACCAATCGTACGTGACACCCCGATTTTTGTTTTGTTTATTATCCCCCCAAAGAAAACTTTTCGGGGTTTTTACCCCCCACCTTTCCTTGTGGTGTTCACCGTCTTTTCCAATATTTTTCTTGTTTCCCTTTGAGATCTCCGTTTGACCATTCGGGGGATGAGAAGGGGAGATCCGATGATGTCACCATTTCCTCATCAAAGCTTCTATTGTGCGGTTAAAAAAGTGCGTACCTTGACCCAAAAATGATGGCCGGGCCCCCCTTTACCTATTGAAAATTTTTGGGGGGGGGAATTTAGCTACCTCCCTTGACTGGGGGGTGGGCGAAATTTTGCTTCTATCCTTTTGGATACATAATCCACCGCAACCAAAATGTATGTATTCCCTAGAAGAGGGGAAAAGGGGGCCAAATAAAGTCCATGCCCAAACACCAAAAATCTCAAAAACCATTATGGGGTTTTCCAGGGACCATCTCTTCAGAAATTCCCCGGTCGGTTGACATCTTTCCGAATTTGATAAAACTAAAAAGGCCCCTTTTTCCCGGTTTTGGGAAAAAAATCCAGGGGCCCAAAAACCTTTTCCGGGTTTTCCCTGGGGCCCCAAGATGCCCCCAAGGGGCTAAGGCATGGCAAGGGTTCAAGACATCTTTTTTCCCCAAATTCCGAGATGCATCGCCGGATAACCCCTTTTGAGCACATCTTCCGGAGGTGGGATCACCCGGGAAATAGTATTTGGCTTTTTTTCTTCATCTTCATTTTTTTCCCCCGGAAATTTCTTGGGCCCCGGTAGTTCTCTAGTGACTAAGAAATTGGCCAGCCCCCGAACCATGGCTCTGCATTCATGGGGCCCCCCCCTTTTGATTTTCCCCGGGTTTTCCCCGTGAACCCCGTTTCCCACCAAATGATCCCCCAACTTTGTTCCCCGTCCCTTTTTTTTATCTTTTACCCCCCAATCAAATTCTTCAAAAACATCCCCCATCTAACCCAACCCCCTTTTGGAAAATTTCCCCGGGCCGAAAATCTTAATCGAAAAGCTGCCCTTGTAGACTATTACTTTGCCCCTAGCGAATGGGGAAATTTTTTTGAATATTTTGCCGGATCTTTTTTTCCGTGGTATCTAGTTCTTGGGGCCTGGGGGGTCTTGAGGCAAAAAAAAAGACATAGTTTTTCCCCCGTCAATCCCTCGCCCTAGGCCCCTTTCCAAGCAAAACCCCTTTTCGTTCCCAACATTACCCAAGGGGGTAATTCCCCGGGGCGTGGATTATCGGGCGAAAAACCAAATCCCACTTTTGGGAACACCTTCTGATCCTTAGAAATCAAACTCCACATCATTGAAGAGACGCTTTTAGCGGTGGAAAATTTTGCAAAACCTTGATACACCTCCCTAAAAAAGCCCGTGCCCCAGAATCCTCTAACCTCTTTTTTGTTTCGGGGGTAGGGCCAAAACCATCCCCTTGGCTTTATCCACTTAATCCCTCTCTCGGGACTACAGGGCCCGGGGACTATTCCTTAGGTACCATGAAGTGGCATTTGCGAAGTTTAGGACAAAATTTTTTCCCGACACCTCCCCCAATTCAGCCCAATTTGGAACATGCATAAAGGGAATTCTCATACAGGGTTTGAAATCACCCAAAAAAATTTAAATTTTAAACCTCCAATGGCCCAGAAGATGCTCATCATACAAGCGGAATTTTCCCTGGTGCATTGCATAACCCAAACGACATTTTTTTGCTAAGTCCCCAAGGGGGAAAAGGTTGTTTCTCCTTATTTTCCCGGATCCACATATATCTGGAAGTATCCACTGTATCCGTCTAGGAAGCAAAAATATTGCTTTCCCCCCAACCTCCCCAACATTTTGGTCAATGAAGGGAAAAAGGAAAATGATCATTTTTAGGGGGCCCATTAAGCTTGGGAATCAATGCACATTCTCCACCCGGTCACCAATCTAGTAGGCACCAACTCATTCTTGTCGTTTTAAACCCCTTTTGTTTTCCCCGACTTCTTTGGCACCAGGGGAAAATTTTGTCCATTCCTTCGGGAATTTGGAGAAATAACCCCAAGGATAAAAACTTAAACCTTCCTTGAACCTTTCCCCAAAAATTTTTTGGGTTTCCCCATTTTTGGGTCTCTGGCGCCCCCCCTTCCCTTAAAAATCCGGATGTGGTGCATGCAAAGATCAAAAATTCCCCCCCAAGTCGGAGGTCCCACCCTGGCCTTTTTTTGTTCCCCCGGATCACTTCCGGTGAATCATTCTCATGTTCAATTCAAAGGGGCCTTTGATTATTCGGGGAACCCGTTTATCTTTCCAAGGTGGCCCCTTCCCTTTTAGTTTCTTCAACCCCTTTTGGGTGATGGTTTCCCGGGGCGGGGGGTTTTTTCCCCGACCTTGTTGCTATTTCATCCAAAGTGGTTCCCTCGCCGGGACCTTTTCCCCGGGGAAACCAATGCTCGAATAAAAGTGGTTGGTGGCAAAATGCCATGTTTCGCTTCATTGATGCTTTTTTGTGGGGTTGAGTTTGGGGTTTCACACCTTTCCCGACCTCCTTACCCACGTTTGCTCTTTCCCTTGTTAAACCTTCCCTTTCATTAATTACCTAAGATATTCCCGGAGGGGGGTTAATGACATTGAGGGAATGCAAATTCTCAACATCCAAGGGTTTTTTCATGGCTTCATCGATGTTAAATGTTTTTTTTTCCCCAAATTGATAATCCAAAATATTGTTCCATCAAACAAATCTATGATACCTGGGAAAAATGGCCTTTTCCCAAAAACACTTCGGGGTGAATCAATTCATTATCACTCATTTTTTCCACATGAAAATCAATTTTTGGAAAACCCCTGCACTTTTTCTATCACGTTCCCGGCCCCTTGTTTAAAGCTTTCCTTTTGGGGGAATTGAAAACCCTTTTTGTATACACCAGACTTCCCATCCCAAATTCTTATATATCGAAAGTGGTAACACATTTATCGAGGGTCCTAGATCACACATAGCATGCTCCAAAATTTTTTTGTCACCGAGAGAAATGGGCAAAATGAACATACCGGGGGCCTTTCATTTTGATGGCTCCTCCTTTTTTTTAGACACCCACATTTTCTCCAACTACTATTTTTCCGGCCCGGGCGGTTTTCCCCCTTTTTGAACTCCTTGATGAATTTTCAATGTGGCCCTTAAAACTTGCGGGGAAAAGGGGGGTTGATTTCCCTTTTCCGAAAATCTTCCTTTAAGTCTTCGGGTTTGCCCTTCTTTTTGGGTTCCCTGGGGGAAATGGCTTCAAGGGGCTTCCCCCGCCCCGTTTTTCCCCCGGGAAAGATGATTCACCTTTCCCTTTTCCCCTCAAACTCCCCCGGGGTCGGGGAAAAAAAAATGGTCCGCCATTTCCAGGAAGGGTTTTTCCGGATCCTTTTTTAAGACCGGGCTTCACTCGGGTATTCCTTATAAAAATCCTCCGGGTCGGGGGTCTTGCTTTCCTTGCCCCGTCAATAGGGGTGTATTTAAAAAACTTTTCATCCCCCGGGGCCCTTGCCGGCCCCGACCTCAAAATTATTTGGCTAATATTTCCAGGTTTGGGTGGTTTCCCGGCCGGTATCCTTCCCGTGTCCCCCCATCTCATTCCCCGAAGTGGCCCAAATTTTGACATTTGCTTGGAAAATATCCAAAAGGGTTTTTCTTTTTGTTGAGCATCTTGGATTTTGTGACCCCATCATTGTTTGCCTCCCTTTGTTGCATGTGTTGTTTTTGGCCCACTAGGTCATGTACCATCTCCCTGGAAATTTCCCCGGGGGCTTTTGTTCGATTGATTTTAACTTGACCCCCGATTTGGTCGGTCCGGGTCCCCCCTTTGGGCGAAATTACCCCCCTCCTTGAATTTTTCCGGGGAACCCGGCTCCCCGACCCCGTTTCCCGGTGTGTATGTTGGAAATTTATTGTTTCCCGGGGGCCTTCCCTTTTGGGGGTGGCACATAACTCCCTTGATTGCCCCGGGTTTTTTGTTCCAATTAACTTGGGCCCCCTTTTTTGGGGGTAACTCCGTTTTCGGTCCTTCCCGGTTTTTTACCAATTTAATTATCCTTGGGGGCCGTCCCCCACCCACGGGGAGGCCAAATTTTCCCTCTCTTCACGACCCCGGGTAGGCGAGGGTTTTCCGCCCCCCCCTTTCAAGGGTTTTTCCCCTCCATGGTGCCCCCTTTGATCTTCCCGATTCCCTTTATTCCTTCTTTATTCCAATTCCCCCCGCATTTACCCGCCTTTGGGAAATCCATCGGGCGGTGTACCATAATGGGGAGTTGATTTTCCTTGGGCCCCAAGGTTTCTTCTTTTTCCCGGGGTCGGGGGAAATTCTTTTTTTCAAACTCGGGTGCCTTCTCCCAAACCCCCTCCTTTTTCCCCAACTCCTTCTCCTTCTTGTTCCTTTATTCGTTGGCCGAACCTCTCCTCCCATGATACGTGGGTTGTCCCTATGCCTTTTTTGCGTCGTCCCCTTTTTTTAAATTTTCCCGGTTAACTTCGATTGTTCTTTAAAATTCCCCCGGGTCGAGGGAAATTTATTAGGTCCCCCCTTCCGGGGTTGGGTCCTTCCTGGAAAAAAGGGGAAAGGTCCCCCTCCATCATCTTGTGATTGGGACGGGGATCGATCGAAAAGGGGCCCTTAAAACCCGGGGACTGCCCCTCAAAAACCATCCCTAATCCTGCCAAATTCCCGACCCCCTTCTTTGGGGATTTTTTTTGGGGCGGGAAGAAAAAATCCGGAATTCCCTAAAATCTTTCCATGTGTTTATTAGTGGGGGAACTTGGCCCAAGTATTAGCCTCCCCCCTTGGCAAACGGGGCCCTTAAACTAGCCCCCCCGAGCCCCGTTTGGGGGCGCTTTTATCCCCACAACTTACTAAACTGGGTTTGGATTCGTAAGGACATTCATTCCTTCGTCCGAAAAATGTGAAAAAACCCCAAACATTTGTCTTTACAAAAGGCCTGCGGGTGGGTTGGAAAAGGGATGGGCGGGGTTTACCCTCCCAATGGGCGGTGATGAACCTTTTTCTCCCCGGGCGGGGTCCTTAAATGTGCCATATTTTACGTCTTTCCCCTTCCCCCGCCCGGGGTGCTCAATTTCGAAACGACTTGGGTCCTCCTTTCCCCGCCCAGTTCCATTTCCCTTCTCACTTTTGGTTTGAATGGAAGGATTTTATGTCGTAAACCCGATCCGGTGGTGATGGTGGATGTCGATTCTTTTTAAAACCTACCCCACGAGCGCCTTTGACCCAGAGAAATTACTCCGGGTTTCCCAAAAAGTAAGCCCCTCTAAACCGGCCAAAAAAAACAAATAAAAAATTAAAACTATATACACCAAATCCCCAAACACGAAAAAAACTCGCCCTCCCTCCCCCCAACGGCGCCATTTGAAGAGGGTTTTGAGTTTTTTTTTGTTTAGGTTTGAAGGTCAACAAAAAGTTTAAAAAAAATTTAAAAAGAAAAACCTCGGGTTTGGGAAAACCCTGAACCCCCGGGTTTTAATCCAAAAACCCCGAAAACACTTTTTGGGAAATCAACTCCCCTTTAAATCCCCCTTTAAAAAACCTCAACCCGCTTTTGCTAAGAAAATACTAGTACGGGTAGGGATCGAATCCAAGGGGTGAATCGTAAATAAACATGTTAAAGACTTTGGGGAAAAAATTTTTTTGCCCGCAAAATTTTTGGGGGAGCTTTAATTCCCTTTTACTTGGGAAAAAAAATATTTACCCCAAGCCCAGATCTAGGCCCCACATATAAAGCTCAATAATAGAATTAGAAGCAAAAATAACATGTTGGGAAGAAGATTCAAACCTTAAATTCCAAGAATATTTGAAATAGCTATATACGGAGCTTCAAGTTTATTTTTTTTGAAATTGGAGACAAGTTCATAAGATTTGGAAATTATGGTTAACGGCGTGGGCTACCAGTGGCATGGCGAAGTCACCGGCAAGTGCAAGGCGGCGATTTGGTGGTCAAAATGATAAAATGGAAGGTGACCGTGGAAGAGAGAAATATGGCGTGAGAAGAGGTGAGAGGTAAATACATAAATTATACAAAATGTTTCACCTTTGTTTCATATTAGTACAAAAAGTTTGAAGTATACATAAATCATACAAACAGTTTCATTCGTGTTTCAATTTAGTACATTCCGTCATTTGTGTTTAAATGACGTTAACTCTTTGTGTATGTGAAGTACAAAATGTTTCATCATTGTTCATATTGGTACAAAAAAATTTATGATTGTTTCGTATCGGTACAAAAAATTTCATCATTGTTTTATGGTTTGTGCGTCACATAAGTAAAAAGTTAACGCCGTTTAAACACATATACTGAAATGTTGTGGTTGGTGCAAGAACTCTTTGCTGGAAAATTTTACTCACTCACTGAACTCACTACACTCTTTATCGATTGCTGATTGAAATTTGCCTCTCTTCATTCACTCAAAGTTTCTTCTCGGGCTTGAGACAAGAAGTCCCGAGAAGAAACTTTGAAAATTTATTATTTTTTCTAAGTTCAAAAGTATTCATTTATGTAAGCTAAGAATTAGCTTTGCGGTGTAACTAGATCCTAATTTGAGACATGGACCTCATATCCTTTATGTACTATATTTCGTTTATCAAAGTAACAAACATGAAATCGTTTCTTTAAATTCGTTTGTCGTTCTCTTTTCCTTTGTAGTTCGCTTCTTAGTATTTAGTTAGGCATATCAGTCAAGGTTGACAACTAATTCAATCATCAACAAACGTCTAAAAGGTCCCATGCATTTTTAAACCGGACGTAAATTCTATAATCCAAGAAAAATTAAGAGGCGGGTAATACATTAGGGGAGCAATAGGGTGCGTCATTCTTTTAAAGTGATATCGTACTTCCAACCTTTTATTATCACGTGGCACGTAAAATGCAAAGAGTAAACTACAAAACTAATACTCAGAAAATGGGGTTTGCACCATTTTAGTATCCAACATTTATAAAATCATATTTTCAATAAAAAAGTTCCACAAAACCCAAATTCAGTCCCGATTTTTACTATTCTACTCTTGAAGGGTGTATTTGTCCATTTAACTTGATTTGAGGAGTGAGTTAGAGCACCAAATTTGTGAGTTTTGCATGTTTTGTACTCCCCCTGTCCAATTAAAATGGAACGTTTTTCTTTTTTTTATTTGTCACATTAAAAATGAAACGTTTCCTAAATAAAAAACAATACTCTCTACTTTTTCATCTCTCTTACTTTACTTTCTCTTCATTAACTAATAAAAAACACTACATAAAATCTCGTGCCGAAACTCAAATGTTTCATATTTATTTGGACAAAGGGAGTAAAAATCTTTGTGATATTATTAAGTCTTTGTATAGTATCTCAAAACAAATTATTTAAATCTTTGTAGTGTTATCTAAAAATGCATTATTTAAATCTTTAAAATATTATTTAAATTATTGCATTACTATCGGGAAATTAATATGTATTTTTAGTACTCACTCCGTCTGCCATTAAATGTTTCATTTTTTCCATTTTCGTCCGTCCGCCAATAAATGTCTCATTTCATTTTTATTATATTTGGTAAGTGGACCATACATTTCACTAACTCATTTCACTTAAATTTTATTATAAAACAAATACTATGTAAAAGTAGGTCTCACGTCCTACTAACTTTTTCTACCCACTTTATTTTATAAAGTCAAACAATTTTTTAAAAATCGCGTTGGTTAGATATGTGTACACTCAGTACACCTATCTAAGCTAAAGTCACTGCAAGTGGTTACATACGATTGGTAGCTTAGAGATAGGTTAGAGTAATTTGGTTACAAGAAAATTGGGCCTAAGGTTTAGAAGAAATAAATTAAATGGGCTTGCTTCAGATGAGGGAATAAATCAGGCCCAATTATCATGTAATAACTTTGATCAAACCAAATGAAGCATGATTTGATCAATTTTGTAGTCCAAACGATCCCAACAATTCTACCTTAAATCTAAATTCTACATTCCAACAAAGATCCTCAATAATGAATGAGGTGTTTCTAAATGCATAGAACTTCCCCAAAAAAAAAATATACTTTGGTTCTAAGTTGACAAAATTTTCTTACTATATGGAGTAGTATTTAAAATACTACATTTTCCGGAGTGTTACAGTATTATTCAGATAATATTGAATAATTTATTTTTAAAGCAATCGTAGTTTAATGCTTAATTACAACAATAATTGATTAAGTAATGGGTTAACACCGGCCGGCAATGACGGACCCAGGTGGAGTCGGGTGGGGTCTGTCGTCCGACAAGCACCGCCGGAAAGTTCATTCATAGACCTCCGACCCCATGCAGCTTTGTCTTAACCTCACGTAGTAGAGTTTGCTGGAAAATAAGAGTGAGGGAGAATCATTTGGAAGATTTTAGGAGGGGATGAAGAGGGGAAGCCGAGAAGAAGAACTGAATTCAGATTCTCACTAAGGAAGAAACGTTTCTACCTCTTTGCTTATTAATGATATGGGCCATAAGTATGTGGGCTCCTCTGTTAAGTAGATTTGATTATAAATTAATTAAGGATAGTTATGTTTATAATTTCATGTTTAAACAATAGTTTCAATCTCTTTTACTTTATTCTAATTTATGAAAGTCATCAAATGTTTATTTAAAAATATTTAAAATGTCTTATAAATACATGTTTAAGTTAAAAGATAAACAACTAAAATTCTGCAATCTCCATCCGAAAATAAAAAATTATTTTATCATTGATGTACGTCTGCTAATAGAAATCTCATTTTACTATCATTAAAAATTAAAAATAATAAATAGACGTCATATTCTATTGCTTTATAAAAACTCATATTTTATTTATTAATACTCTATTATTTTAAAATGGGAATTAGATTCTATTATTTTTTTCAACTTACGTATCACAAAATTGGAGCTGAGGAAAAAGATGTCAAATCAAGAGTCAAAACAGTCATATTTTTTAAATAATAAATCAAATATTATATATATACATTATATTAATTATATATATTCGAGTTTTAAACACCGTCTGGCGAGCTAAATTGATTCACGTAAATCACGATAAATCTCTTTGCTCTAAAAAAACATAGCTATTAAACGGACCTTTTGTGTATCAAATATGGGGTTTGGTTTTTTAGACATTACTTTTTGTATATGAATACAATTAATCTGGTTTTGTTATATATTAGAATAATTTTGACTTAATAATTATGGTGTATAGAGTTTTAGGCATTAATTTTTGTAATTAAATGATTATAGTAGTAAGAATTTGTTATGGTACGATAATTTTGACTTGATTGATTAATTATAAATATTGAATTTGATAGTGGCAATGTGTTGGGCACTGAATGGATCGACAGATTTTTTGTATTGCGAAAGTTGACTATCGTTTGATATATACTACTTTTAATTAGTCGTTTTAAATTGACCAACCTTTGAAAAATAAACATAACACAAAGAAATTTTATTTTCCATATAAGACAAAAACTGCACAAGAACTCAAAAGATGATACGTTCTAAACAATATTTATGATTCGACCATTTGAGGAAGAAAGGATAAATTTATATAGGCATAGTACCCTTTAATTTAGTTTTATTTTTAGGATATAATTTCATATAACTTTTGGATATTTTTTAACACTGCTATTTTAGGAAAGAAATTATTGCTCTAGATTTTTGAATTAATCATAGTAATATTAATTAACAGAGTACATAATTAAAAAAAATACTATATTTAATTTTAAAATAAATTATAACTTAATATAGTGCTATAAATTTTGCAAAAAAATTAATATTTAATCAATTATAAATTTAATATCTAGTTTTTTCTTTGTTATTTGTATTACTCTCATAACTTATTTATTTTTCCATTAAATTTTTAAAACAAATTATCATGAAGTATAAATCTTCAATAGAGTGTTAAATGGAAAAGTTTATCTAAATAAATGATTTTTTAGGGTTTTTGAATTAATCATAGTAATATTAATTAACACACTACATAATTAAAAAAAATACTATATTTAATTTTAAAATAATTTTATAACTTAATATAGTACTATAAATTTTTCAAACAAATTAATATTTAATCAATTATAAATTTAATATCTAGTTTTTTCTTTGTTATTTGTATTACTCTCATAACTTATTTCTTTTTCCATTAAATTTTTAAAACAAATTATCATGAAGTATAAATCTTCAATAGAGTGTTAAATGGAAAATTTTATCTAAATAAAATTGATTTTTTTTATAAAATAATTAATCATTTTCCTTATTGAAATGTGAATTAAATACTAAAATAAAATAGCCATATTGATTAAGCATATTTCTTTTGCATTTTCTTTTTATTTTTATGTTATTTTCCTTTTGTATTATTTTTTTGTAAACTTATTTCTTTTTTCATTAAATATTTTAAATAGGTAAATAATTTTTTATTTTAATTTACTTTTAGAGATGAATATTTTTTTATTAAAATTTTCTATAATTAACATGGTGGGTGCTGATTAAGTAAGTTAAAAAATTCAGTTAAAATAGATAAATTCCATTACTTAAGGAAATCATAAAAATGACATAATTATCCCAATTATGTACATACAATTATATAAATTTATCACACCCTTGAAATATAATATTCGAGTTGACTGAAAAATATTACTACTAAATCTAGACATACGCGCACCCTATATAAATTCAGCAGCACCACCCTATTTGTTACATATCAAAATCTAATATTCTCTTTACTTCTTGAACATCTAATCATGCCTAAATTAGCCGTATTTTCCCAGACATTTTTTCTTGTCTTGAATATTGCAACATTGTTGCAAATATGCATTGCAATGTCATTCAACGTTGTTGATTTCGGGGCAAGGGCCGATGGCAAGACCGACTCATCATCGGCCTTATTAAAGGCGTGGGTGGCTGCCTGCAGCTCGGGCTCTGAATCAACGGTTCTCATTCCACAAGGAACGTTCCTGGTGAATTCGGTATCGTTGTATGGAGCATGCAAGAAGAAAATGCAGTTCCAACTATTAGGAAATATTGTTGCTCCTAGTTACGAATCACTGAGCAACCATCAATCATGGATATCATTCAAAAATGTTGATGGGTTGTCATTTATTGGTGGTGGCACTATTGATGCCAAGGGGTCAAGTTATTGGTCATGTAAGAAGCAACAAAGGGGTTGCCCCTATGGAGCAAGGGTAAGTTCTAATTTCTAACAATTGAATTAAGCATAAAGATGTGAATTCTCATTATGTAAATCGAAGATACAAATTTAGGTTAAGTGAAATTATACTAAATCACCTATATTTGCACACTATTATCAAATTAACAATGCAATCTCACATATTCTTTGAAACTATTGTAATTGCAGTCATTCTCTCTTCAAGGCTGCAACAATGTACTGGTTAACGGCTTGAAATCGTTCGACAGCGAGGGTGTCCACATTTCTATCAATGGATGCAACAACATCACCATGCAAAATTTGATATTAATTGCCCCAGATGATAGCCCTAACACCGATGGCATTCACATTGGGAATTCGAACTTCGTTAGTGTCCTCCACAGCAAGATTGGCACTGGAGACGACTGCATATCAATCGGCCCAGGTACTAGGAACATGTGGATGGACCATATTGTGTGCGGCCCCGGGCATGGCATTAGGTACGTTTGATATATTTGCCTAAATTCGACAACATTGTAATCATAATACCAATTTTCTTTAATAAATTTTCGTTAATTGCAGCATTGGAAGCATTGGTGGAGAGCCACGCGAAGAAGGAATCGAAAACATTGAAGTGCAAAATTCAGTGTTTAGAAACACAGACAACGGTGTTCGGATTAAAACATGGGCGAGACCTAGCAATGCGACCATTACGAATGTCAAGTTCACTAACTTGGTCATGAACAATGTTACAAACCCTATAATTATCGATCAACAATATTGCCCTCAGAGAAATTGCCCAAAAGGCATACGTACTTGATATTACTCTAGTATTGTGAAACTGTGGATGAACGAACGAGTACTAATGTTATATAGTTTGCAGAGCTCCGGGGTGAAAATTAGCAACGTCAAAATCAGCAGCGTAAGTGGAACTTCAAGAAATCTGCAAGCTCTAGTATTGGATTGTAGTCCTACAAATCCGTGTCAAAATATCAAATTGCAGGATATAAATCTAGTTTATTCAGACAAGATGAAGAAAACGCAACGTGCAACCTCACTCTTTAAACATGCTTATGTTAACTAAGGCTGGTTGACAAGTATAAAGAGCTCGAAGACGTACAAGTGCAGGGGAACTTAACCATAGCGCGAGACAAGCCCAGTCGTCAAGTTGTGCGGCCGCGCTATTATTATATCTAAAGTGTTGTTTAGTTTTACTTTTCTTTACTTAAATATAATGTAATTGAGTCGAGCGCAATTATGAGTTCCGTTTTAGGTTTTCTTTGTCCGTTCTTTCTCAGAACGAAGAAAATAAGATTTCAATTAGATAATTATAAATAGAGTCATTGTAATATTTCTTCACACAAGAAATGCAATATTAGAATTGATATTTCTCCATCTCTTCCAACTAGGGTTTTTGAGAATCCTAGTAACCCCAACTTCCATCATTTTTGTTCTCTTTTGCAAAAGATCAAGATGAAGCTCTACCTCTTCTGATACGATTTCTGTTTGTTATTCCAAGTTGCTAGGAAACTTCGTATACATACATATATGGACTTAATTATCTACTTTTTCGGGGTTCCTACATACTCCAGTTATCTAATATTCTGAATAACAATATTCTCTTAATAAGCCCATTTTGTTCGAGTAATTATACTGCAATTTTAATCCAGATGCTAACCTCCCAACGACCGAGTCCTTCTCAACTTAAATCACTGACTGAGCCTTCGCATGGGCTAACGAGCTAAATACTTCATTCATCTTATGAGATTTAGTAAACGAGCTCCATAAATTTTTATCAACCAAAATTTTTACCCCTTCTGTAACGCCCCGCTTTTTCGAACCCTAATTTTCGGGTTATAAAATTTTTGCATTTAATGCCTTTAGTGCTATGGTATGTGGAATTATTGATGAGTGAATTAATTGCACGATTGCTTTGTGACCTAGTTGCGTTGTGGAATTGAGATTGATTTGAATAGTCAAATATATGACGCGGCGTTGAAAAGTCAAAGATGTGGAAAATATGACGTGACCGTGGAATGGTCAAAGTCGTTGGAAAATGTGAAGTGGAGGTGAAATTCGAATATGTGAATATTTTGATGTGGGTGAAATAATATTGTGGTGAATTATTTTCCTAAGGAATGATTGAAAATTAAATAGGAACATTATTTATTTATTTGGAAATTTCGACCCATACCAATATTGGAGAAGAAATCATATTTTCTTGGATTTAATTATTTACTTGAGATAATTATCCGAGTTAAATCCAAAGTCCGATTATTCCTAATTTATTTCACAAATTTTCGGCCCCCGTGATTGTGTCAAGGAGATTTTCGAAAATCTCCTATTATTGGGAAAAAGAGATTATTTTATTATATTATTTGATCTCTTGTTTATTCTCTTCCATAAATAAATTCAAATATCCTAGCATATCTTGCCAAATCTAAGAAGATCTTGCCATATCTTCTTTTAAATAATATTTGAAATTAAATCCCTTGTGGGAGGAGCCAAAATCACGCCACTTCCTTTATTATTTGGGAGGATTTATTATTTTTATTCTGCTCCGTGATATTTTATTTTACTCCGTAAAATATCCAAATAAAATCATAGGCTAATAAATAGCCTAGAATTCGAAAATCCCCTTATTTCTCAACCATTTTAATGCCAATCTCTCCCATATCTCTACCAAATCTTTGATTTATTTAATTAAAGATATTATATCCTGCACTCTATAAATAAGAGAGATCCTAACCCTAAAAATCAAAATACACGCCCCCTCTCTCTTGAAGAAAAACGCCTCCCACTCCTTCCACTACTTCTTCAACTTGTTTTCTACTTTATTCAAGATCTCTTCAATCTTTACCAAGAATTGAAGTTGAAATTCAAGAATCTTTGAAGAGTCAAGATTCTACGTTGTTTCTACCGATTGTTTTTATCAAGAAGAGGTAATTTGATCTATCTTTTCTCATCTAACTGATTAATCGGTGTTTTTGAGTCCACATGCATTTAGATTGAGTGAAGGGGAGATCAATTGATGAATTTGGGATGAATAGGTTTGTGTGTGTGAAACTGTGTGTGTGTGTGTGCATGCCTCGGTATGTGTGTTGTGTGTGCGTGTGTTGTGTGAAAAACACTCATGCGTGACACGATTTGATGATAAATCTGGAGTTGTTGTGCGAATAAAAGCGATATGATAATCGTATTTTTGTTTTTGAACGGTGATATTAAAACAAATTAGTGGGAAAAGGGAAACGTGGGAACATGCATGATTTTTGAATCAATGTTCGAAACTGATTTGTGAGACGCCTAATTTAAAGATGATAATTCGCGCTCTCAGCGTGATAAACAAGGAGAAGAGATTACTTTCGAGCTAAGCCGACGAGGTGGGCTTTTCTTTTAAAATAAGGACATCGTCCTAAATCTTTATTGATGAGAATGAGATCTGTGTTATCATGCCTTGATTTGTTTTTTCGTGCCTATCCCTTGTGGCTATGCCACTATTGATTTAATCGAATTCGGATCCTCGTAGAGCCGCAAACTCTACTTGGATTAGTGTACACCAATGTTAGACCGGGTGCTGGCGTACGGGTCGGCCGATCTAGTGACCTGGATTGCCGCCGCATTCCTTGTCATGTAGAATGAGGATATGGTAAACGCCGATGTGAAAAATGGTTGCGCGACCGTGATATTTGATAAAGAATATATTTTGGTGCCTCGGGCCTTTTTAAAGATAAAACCCCGATGGACACTTGAAAATGGCATGATAATTACTATTGTTTATAAATCTGCTTTCGGCATAAGTCCACTGAGTATGTTTATAGTACTCAGCCCTGCATGTGTTTTCCCTATGTGCAGGTTGAGCAGTGACGAGCGGTTGGCGGTGTTGAGCGGAATAATTGAATAAAATGATTGTTGTGGTACTTCGTGTGTAGTTGTGTCTTCATACATAGCTTCACCTTCTCTTGGTTGTTTCCGCTGAAAAATATGAAACTTACTATCGTTCATTTGAAGTTTGAACTATTTTATTTCGTTGGAATATTGAGACATGATACAGTTGGGGTTATTTTGACGCCTTGTCATTTTGAGAGCGCTAATTGTGATAGCCCTTATTCTTTGAATCTCATTGCTAAGGCATTATTTCTTCTCTTATTGATTAGTTGCTCATTAAATACTTAGGGAAAATTCCTTTAAATGAAACCCTAACCTATGATCTTGTTGCATTTAAGTCCACCTAGTTAACGATCGCCGCATTTAATATACCCTAGATGGGCGGGTCGTTACAGCCCCTTCCGTCACAAAAAAATTATCTCATCACAAAAAATAGTCTCATCCAAAAATAGAAAGTTTTTCTCTCATACTTTATGCACTTTCTCTTTCTATCTCATACTTTACCTATTTTTTCTCATTTTTTTCTCTTACTTTACCATTTTGTTATTGAAATCGTATCGTCCACCCATGTGACTATTTTTGGTGGTTAGACAGAGTAATAAGTAAATGTCAGGAAATCATTTCTCTATTCATTTTTGTAAAACAATAAATAGTATTCTCTCCGGCCCATTACATGTGAAACATTTATTTTGAGCACAAGGTTTTAGGAGTGTAAATAGAGAAAAAAAAATAGGAGAAATGATAAAGTAAGAGGTAGATAAAGTGTTAATCTTTGCCTTATAAAAAATGTCTCACTTATAATGAGATGGACTAAAAAGAAACACTTATAATAGAAGAGAGGTAGTACTCCCTTTGTGCTATGGTAGTTAAGACATTTTGCTTAAACATGAGATTTTAAGATATTGAGATTTGATGCCATGACCACGCACACACATACGGATGTTAAGGTTGATTTAAAAATCAGGTGCCCAGTTATAACATTCACACAATCAAAGTTAAAAATTAGCTAATTTTAAAAAAATATTTTATTATTGGCAGAATATGTATCAAAATAGTCTATAAAGAGTTATTAATTAAGGAACTTAGTACTTTGCGATTTGCGCACATTTTTTTATATGAACTGAAGATGCATCGAATTTAAACAGGATTAATACGTTGACAAATTTTGGTGGTAATAGATTGGCATCTCCTATGAGGCTATGATTCTTTTTATTTAATATACGTGTCACGTAAGAATAATATGCACGAAAAGAATTGCAACAAAGCAGAAGATTATTGTTATTATGTTATGTTCCATTTTCATGCTTAAATAATTTATGTTCCAAAGGTGATAATGTGTCTATATGGCCTAGTCACCAGAATCATTCCATATTTTCGAAATTCGTAATTATTCATAGCGAGCTTGACTATACATATCTTAATTACACACACAATATTACAAAAAGCAGGTGGAAATATCTTCAATTATTTGAATTAATTTCATAAAAGTAATATCTAATTTAGAATTGCCAACTAACAGGTGGTTGATCTGTTTAAAATTAAAGATCTTAATTAAGCATGTTCCTAGCTATTAATTATCCTACGCGGTTCTGCTACTCACGTCACTCAGTCTGTTGAATTCAACCTCAAATTCTTCTATCCAATTATCATTAGTCAAGAGTTTAATTATTATGTAGAAAAATAATCTTATCAAACTCTAAATCTAGGAAAAGAGAAAAATTACGACTTGAGAAATTCAAAATCCTCTAATGTCATGTAATGGGAATTTTGATCTCCACCTAATGGATAAAAAATCCTCTCCTATCCAAAAATAAATTTATGCCATTAATTAATTATATATATTCTTGGTGCATATTTAACACTCTATTCGTCCTATACGAATATGGACTCATTCTCTTTTAATCTGTCTAACATAGAGATGTTTACGGTTCCGAAACCTGCGGTTCCGATTTTGGAAATTGCCGAACCAGAACCGAACCACAAGGGTGTTTAGTGGTTACGGTTCTAGTTCCAAAACCGTCGATTTCGGTTTCGAACCAATGATTTTTCGGTGGTTTTTTACGATTCTGAACCGCCGGGTTCCGGGGATTTTTGCAATTCCGTCTCGGTTTCACGGTTTTCCAGTTGTTTTTCGCAGTTCCGACATGGTTGTGGTTTCGGAATTTTGGAACCTGAACCGGCCCACAGTTCCAAAAGTGACGGTTTCGGTTCCATTTGAATCTCACGGTTATGATATTGCTGCTAACCATCCGAATCATAAACCTTGGGTATCTCTAGCCCGATAAGAATATGCACTTTCTAAATTTAAAAATTCTTTTCTTTCTACTGAGATGAGACCCATTTTCTACTAACAAATATTACTATTTTAATTACGTTTTCTTTCTACTTCTCTCTTACTTTATCAACTGCGTTTTAAAATTCGTGTCCAACCAAAAATGCATATTATTGTGGGACGAATGGAGTAGTATGCGGACTATTATTTTGTGATTTTATTCTTCTTCAATTTTCAAATAGTAGCATTCCATATTAATGAGTACTCGCTCCGGCCACTAATAAGTGTTTCATTTTGTCATTTTCGTTCGTTTACCAATACAAGTCTCATTTACTTTTTATCATTTTTGGTAATAGACCTCACCTTCCACTAACTTTATCCTACTCACATTTCATTATAAAATTAATAGTAGTATACAAAAATATGATCCACCTTCCATTAACCTTTTCTGACCCATTTTATATTACATTTCTAAAATTTCATGCCCGATCAAAGATCTCGTAATACTGGACGGATGGAGTGTATTTGCTAGGACCCAAAGAGATTCAGATATGTCTATACAGTTTATAAGGAATATTAATCTGTCATTATCATGATTAAGTTATTAATTTATCATCTGAATTCAGATTACATAATTCGACCTCCCTTTTAATTTAATACATTTCCTTTGTACAAGATATTCTATAGCCATTATTTAATTACTATAAATCCACACATGATTAACTTCATATATTGCAGTTTAATTTAGAGATAACTGTGTAGATTTACAATAAAAAAGATAATCGTTTCCTAAGTATTCAAGATTCAGTTTGAAAATTTTAATCTTTCTTAAATCATTGACAATATAATATATTAATTTATTTTATATTAATAAATATTCATAAGATAATTTCAAATGTAAAATATCTAAAAAGACCCATTATGAACGTAGAATTTATGTGCATACGTATATACAATGCTCATGAGATAAACACGAGAATTAAGACAACCACAGTTGACCCATATCATAATTTGATGTTTGTATATATATTCAACCCTGTCATATATTACCATCATAGTTTTAATTTCACATTTTAGTTTGTTTTGTATATGTTGTCCCCTACGTGTCGAAAAATTGCGCAATTTTTGGTTAAATATATACTCTATAAACGAAGCACTCGAAAACCTAGTGAATGTCCATGGTGTTGGCATTTGATTGCTCGAAATCTTTTGCGAAGTGACACATCTTCCATACATACAATAGTTTTTTTTTTTTTTTTGGTTTGGGAATTAATTTGTATTTGACGAATAGTATTTTCAACCTTGATTTGACGAATCATATATTTAATTTTAGCGGATTAACTTTTTTTTAACAAGCACTATACAAGGATATATTAAGTAGCAATATAAATTGGTAGATAATTAAGGAGTACTGCATGTTAATAAGTTTAATTAGTTGTAATTTCAAGATTATAATATTTAATAAACCATTCTATTTGATGCTTTTAATAAACCTAAAAAAACACAAAAAATAGTGTGGACCTACTTGGGTCGAAAAACTACTAATTAGCAGGGGTGCGTTATATTGCTAACTATTTAAGTTGCTGACTCTGTTAACTAATCAATACAGTGTATTAAAAATGTTAACACGGTGACGTCAAAATGTCAACACATATAATATCAACACATTATATTGAAATTCAATAAAATTATGTGTTGACATTTTAATGTCATCGTGTTCACATTTTTAATACACTGCATTGATAAGTTAGCAAGTTAGCAACTTAAGAAAGTTAGCAATTGATCACACCCCAATTAATTAAAATAATGATTAATTATTATCGTAGTTAAACATTTGTATATTATATAGATAATCTGATCCGTAGACCGCAAGGACAGTTTATTGGCAGTGTTTTAAAAACCGGTTTGGACCGGCCGGTTCGGCCGCGAACCGGTGACCTTTCAGGTCCGATTCGCCATATAAAACCGGTGGAGGGTTGAGCCGTTTTGGACTAGGTGAACCGGCCGGTTGGACCGAAAACTGGTTAGACCGGTTTTTTCAATTGTGAGGCGCTTTTTTAAAAAAATTGATCTCCAAGGGACTCGAACCCTTTACCTCAGGGCTGCAAATCCATCCCTTTTACCACTGTACCACTCCACTTGTTATGACAAAATAATAACCTTAATTTTACTTAATAAGTAAACTTCCATTTATCTAATATTGAATTATATTATTTAAGTAATCTCATTAGTAATACTATTCTTTATTAGTATTTTTTAAAACCAACTAACTTATTCTACTATTCTATGTATAAATTATTTATTAAACTTAATACTACTAATATTTTATCATTCACTAAATCTTAATATTGACGTGTATATATATATAGAGGTGCGTTAAAATGACAACACTCTTAAAATGACACTGTGACACCACGCTAGACTGCAATATTATATATGCTACACTACAATAGTATAAGCGCTAGACAATAATCTACAACAATCTATAGATTGCAGTCTATCGTATTGGATATTGCAGTCTAGCGTATTGGATATTGCAGGCCGTGTCACCTTGCAGTCAAGAGTATTGGATATTGCAGTCAAGAGTATTGGATGTTGCAGTCCGCGTAAATTTAACCTTGCGAATTTTTTATGATTGCCATATGGCAGCTGATTATTCGTCCACGTGTACAAATGATTGGCTATAAATGGTGGTAAGATGTGTTAAAATAACAACCCATCTTAAAATAACACCATACCACCATTCCTAGCCAATCATTTGTACATGTGGACGAATAATCAGCTGCCACGTGGCAATCATAAAAAATTCGCAAGGGTAAATTTACGCGACTGCAACATCCAATACTCTAGACTGCAATATCCAATACTCTTGACTGCAAGGTGATGCGGCCTGCAATATCCAATACGCTAGACTGCAATATCCAATACGCTAGACTGCAATATCCAATACGATAGACTGCAATCTAAAGATTGTTGTAGATTGTTGTCTAGCGTTTATACTATTAGTCTAGCATATATAATATTGCAGTCTAGCGTGGTGTCACAGTGTCATTTTAAGAGTGTTGTCATTTTAACGCACCCCTATATATATATATATAGGGATGTACTAGTATAACAACTAATTTTAAAGTTACAACGTACATCTAATCTGGTGCTGCCATGTGGCACAAAAAATGCAATATTGTAAACACTAAAATGCAATATATATTTGTAGAAGTTATAAATGAAAGATTGCATTTTTGTTATATGCAGATTGCATTTTTTATTGTTGAGTTTTGCATTTTCACATAAATTGCATTTTATATAAAGACGGGTTGCATTGATATATGTGAAAAATGCAAAACTTAACAATATAAAATGCAATTTATGTGAAAATGCAAAACTCAACACTATAAAATGCAATTTACCTACAACTAAAATGCAATCTGCGGAAATGCATATACAACTAGGTTGCATTTTTGTGTTTAAAATATTGCATGTTTTGTGCCACATGGCAGCACCAGATTGGATGTACGTTGTAACTCTAAATAAGGTGGCGCCCTAGTGCTCCCCTATAATTATATACTATAAGTTTCAATATTTTAAATATATATTAATAACTTATTAAAACTTCATTATGGTTATTATCATCTAAGTTTAATACTAACATTTTGTAAATCACTAAATTTTAATGTTATAAATATAAATTTTGATTAAAATTCAACCATATCTTGTTATAAATTTGTATATATTTATATAATATATATTTAATTATATATAATACATTAAAACGGTCGGACCAGTGGTTGAACCGATCCGACCAGTTGAACCGTGAACTAGTAGCTTCGTCGGTTCGCTTATCGATCCGGTTTTTAAAACATTGGTTATTGAGAATTAATTATTTAATTTTCTTTAAGGAAGAGATGAAATAGAATTCAATTCCTATTAATATCTTAGTGAAACACTGAATAATTTTTTTTTTAGCTTATGTCTACTTTTCATGATAAAATACCAATTGAAATAAAGAATTTCATTAAACAACAAAGGATTTAATAATTCATCTTAGGGTTTAGGGTTGGTATTTGTCCAATTTATCTCTATCAACTTGGATGCCGTGAAGGGATCTTGGAAAGTTTTAATATAAGTAGAAGGAATTTGCAAATATTTCAGATGTAGAGCTTTAAATCCAATAACATTTACAACAATGTGTTGTTATTACTTCAACAAGTCTATGCGGGAGATATTCAACATTCAATATTCGTACAACAATGTCATAATGAAAACTGGAATAGATATAAGTTCACGGTATCTGCCCCAGTCCCATGTCACACAGTGCCACGACACCTGATACTGGACATGAGGTGGCGGTGGAGGCGCTAATATAGGCTTCATAGTCTGTCACTTTTGCACCCAGTGACAAACTTTAATCCACTATTTTCTCACTCAATGGTAATAGATTTAAAAAAAATGAATATAACATAATCATCTACTACTCAAAAATAAATCGATTCTATACCATTTAATCTCACAAAATTAAAACTTTGTCTCATGTACAACGCGGTCAAATAGCATTCACCGGACATGATTCCAACACTAGGAAGCTTCCATATACTTTTAATTACTCATTAATCAAATTTATTCTTTCTTATTAAATGATTAAATTATTTCTTTATTGTTTTCTGAAAGTTATTAGTAGTATTTAATAGTATCCGATATTTAATCCAAATTTACATAGTGTAAATTTTCCTAAGTAGTATGAAATAGCTAAGAGAAAATCCTAAAAAGGATATTCACAATGGAATTTATTTAGCATGTGCAGTAACAATATCATGCTGGATAATTTCTAAATATTTAGTATAGATCGATAGCTATTGTAGAAATATCCTGACCCCTCCATCTTCAAATCATTTAGACATCATTTCAACATCTTTGGCTTCCTCAAGGCTCAAATTCTTCTCCACATCCTTGGTGGGATCGACCTCGAGATTTAGTGTATCATCCTTCTTAGCATTTTTGTAGACGAAGTACAAGATCATTTGAGCAATCCCGAACAAAAATCCCAAAATATTTGGAAACTGAATCGAAGATTAGAATTATTAAAAAATACTAAGGTAGAGATATAATGAATATGTTGTTAAATTTATCCAACCCTAGATACTTACTGCAATATAGTAGTCATTTATGAAGAATCCATAGAAAAACCACATTGTAGCACAAAGGGTTAGGAACAAGGACAAAGTGAATGGCATATACTCTACACTTTTGGTCTTGATCACGCGCCGCTGCCCAATTGAACACGAAGATACAACATATATAAATTCTCATATCAAGTAAAAATGATAGTAGAATTTTTTTTAAAATAATTAAGAACTAAAATAAGTTACCATGATGCTGAAAGGGGCAGCAAATACAGCTAGGTTTATAATACAACATATCCATCCCACCAAAGAAACCCTATTGGCACCATGGAAAGCTAGTAAAGAAACCGTCATCACCAACCCTAAGCCGCCAACGTTGAATATGAGAATGAAACCCATCGTGAACAACTGAGACGGGTGAAATGAGTAATCGTCATGAACTCGGTACGAGAATAATGTTCTTGCAACTAGAAATTAAGAAACAATTGGTTAAGGTATGTACACTACGTACCTTGGACTTCTTAGGTGCATATACTACGTATATCAATAGGTAAACGGTCTCGATGAAGCATCCAATGCCATTTATAGTAATGATCATATAGGCACCGGTTTTAAGGAAAGCATAGTATAACAACAAGGAAGCACTGAAAAATGCAACTGAATATGGTAATGCTTGAAACCCTTCAGATGATTTCCTCTTCCAAATTGTGTAGAAAGTTGGCCTGTGCATATGTGTGTATTCTAATATTAACAAACTAATTAACATACAAATATTTGTATTTATTAACATTGAAAAAGATAGGAATTTAGGTTCTTACATAGGTGCCAAGAATACTAAGAATGATATAATGTTCCCTGCAAATTTTTGCAAGAAAAATAATGATCAATGTAGTTAACTAAATCATCTAATTGCTACAAAGTAGGAAAGCTTATTATTAGTATTACCTAGAAGGCCAAATATGAAAGCCAAGTGTTCCACACTAAATAGAGCCATTCTTCTCTAATCTTTGTTTCCAAATATTTTTGGTGAAGCTCTTTGAATACTTGGAACAAATATTACAATGAAACTGAAATTTAATGTGGGAATTGATGTCTTATTTATAGCAGAGAACTAGGTAGTTTCGTGTAGTGGAAAATGTGTATGAGTAGTCACAAAGTCATAGAGATGAAGTCTATCATGTATATGAAATGATGGTACTTGCTAACCCTAGTTAATAGTAGTATCAAATAAATATTACCGAAATTTATCTAACTGATTTTCACTTTTTTCGTATGTCAACGAGCCAAAGACCCAATTGACAAAATCTCTCTCACACTATTTTGTCTTATTATACATTGGTTGATTAAATTTTTTTGGTACGATTATATTAACTAATCTGAAAGAAATGAACACTATTGTCAATCTTCTAGTATATTTTAGACATGATGTGCAACTTATATGGAGTATGTGTTCTGTATAATCGAAAATTTCCTATATTTTACATTGAAAATCTATTTATAAATATGAGTTAATTTAAAATAAATTACATGCTAATTATTTCATAATAGTTTATAAAATTATTAAAATTTTAAATTAAATACCAACAAAGTTAAGAAAAATGTATTATTTTTGTAACATCCAAAAAACGGACTTAGAAGAAATGTACTATTCTGATGAAAGAAATAAAGTTTAATGATTTATTTTATTACCATCAATGATATAACTCTTTTAACTAAATTTTCATGGAATTTAAAAAAATTGAATTAGATTAAACAATTTGAATTATTGTGATTAGGGAGTAGGGATGAGAATGACCATGTGTCGGTTTATTTTGTTTAGTCTTGGAAAGATTTTAGTAGTCCTCAACTCCATGAAGTGGGTGGAATTCTCTAGAAATTAATTTAACCAACTTATAATTAGTTAAACAAATAGAGAAAAATAGAAGAGAGAAAGAAAAGGGATGAGTCTGAGTGTTAGGGTTGGTACACTATAAAGCATGTTTCGAGTAAGTTTCGTGCAAATAGAATCTTGCTTCTATACGTAAAACTTTACAATCCATTTTTAACCTGATTCAATATTATTTGAGCAAGTCTCGCACGAATAGAATCACTATTATTATTACATTGTGTTTGCTTTTGCATTTATAAGATGTTTTACAAACATTTAAATGCATAACAAGTAAACAAAGCCTAAGTCTTTTTCTTAGTAGACCGGTTGTGGGTGACGTCCACTTTAAGGTAACACGGTTAGTTCTATGCAATGCTTTGCAAAAGAGAAAGAAGAATTTCACAACCTAGATAGGCTTTGGATAACTATCGTGAAAGGTTGCAATGTCAGTCCGATTATTTCTAAGCCTTACCGAAATAAGATGACATTGGTGTGGTATAGCACACTGAACGGATCAGCAAGACGTGTCTTTATGCTATCTACTGAAAGACTAGGTCTTGATAAAATACTATTTCTTAATCTACATATGTTAGTATTGAGCATACGGTATTGATTATGCACTACTTTGACTTATCAAATTGTGCGGGTTTTTCGCAACCCAATAATCCTAATATATTGGGTAGTGGTGATTAATATCTAGCGGTGCTAGGATTGCTATTATGTTGAAACTTGCGCGAGGTGAGTCTCGTTTGATAATGTCCTCAAGAGGAGCTCGAACAAGGTTTTATTATTCAAAAACTCGGCCAGTTGGAGTTTTATCGCTCTATGAATAATAAATAAGTGTTCTTGCTAAGTCCACTCTTGGAATTAATAAGATTTTAATTAATTAAGTCCATAGCGAGACATTAATTAATTAATGAACATTTATATCTTAAGCGGGAAATAAATAATAAATAAAGTGGAAATCCGGATTACTTGTAATTTCGAATTTGGATGGGGAGAGTTCAATATTACTTCTGTAGTGGCTACTCGTAATATTCCAATTAAAGCTTGTATTAAATTGTGGGTTCAATTTAATTAGTAAAAAGCAAATTGGGGGAGCCCATATCCAAAACCTTCCATAGATCCCTGTCTGGGCCCAAATAAGAACTTAATATAAATAGGAGAATAAATGAGACATAAATCACTTTTCTACATGAAATTTTCGTCCCTCTCATTATTGAAGGAGACGGTTTTTTCTTTTATTTCTCCTCTGTGAGGAATTTTCTGTCTTTTTTATTCGAGTCCTAGTATTTTGATAAGATCAGCCCACCCTGATATCGAGATACAGTTTGGGAACCAGAGAGAAGATCCGTGGTCTAGTATTGAAGATCATCACGTGGAGAAGGTGCGAGCAATCGACGATTCTTTGGAGAATCAAAATCGGTAACCCTAAACCGTAGAAATCACGTTTAGGATTTATATTTTTCTAAGCATGAATTATTTGCGTTCTAACATGCAATTATCTGTTTAACATGTAAATTGATTAATCGGTTAATCGGTCAAACAGATCTATATCTGATTTATTTGTTTTGTACAAGTCTTCCGCTGTGCAAGGGGCACCAAACCCCATCATCGAGAATTCACTAGAGGAAGCTAAGAGTATTCTTTTTAAAAAAATGTACTCATCTTGGGAAGGGGAGGAGGAATGAGTTGAACCCCTCATCTTTCTCCTTACTCTCTCTCTCGGTCTCCCTCTCTCAAAAAAAAAAAGAAGAAAATTTGCATATAATCCATAGGACATATTTCAAGGAGAATTCGCTATAAGAATTGTGTGTTTGGGAGCAATCGAGATTTTCTATGAGTTCGTGTAATTGAGGTAATTTTCATCTCTAATGTTTATTTTATGTAGTATGGACATATATGAATTTTTGAGTTTATGAATTATGGAGGCTAGGATCAAAGAATTATAAGAACATTATGCAATGTCAATTACTTCTTGAAAAATAGATATATACATATGTGTGAGACTTAATGGACCATATCTGAATAATGGTGTCTTGGGCTTGGATGTGTTCAGCCCAATGACTTATTAATTTCTGGGCCCAAAGACTTGAGGCCCGGTTGGTCGATGCCTTACACTCGAGAGTGGCTGGATTGCTGCCACGTTGCAACTCCACGCGGATCGCCCCTCCTAGCCGTTGGATATTGAGTGTGTTTGTTTTGTGAGTAATATCTGATGAGTCTCTTCGACTCTCTCATTCAATTATTCGAGACTACACTCTCTCTCTCTCTTCAACTCTCTCTCTCTCTGGCGATTTTCTAGGGTTTCCTTTCTTCGTCCAAGATCTTCTCTTCGAGTGTTTCTTTGAGTCTTTCAGAGTGTTTCAACCGGTGAAATCACTAGCAGAGGTTACCTCTTCGGTGGCCTTGCGAAGTCCAACGCTAGATCTAACTTGTTTGTTGGATCTGCTAAGTTGGAGGCGATTTCATTGGGTTCTTGTGAGGATCTGTGAGTTCGTGAGTATTAGAGAGGTTCTCTTGGTGTAGAGGGGGTTGTGCGTGTTGAGACGGCAACGTTGGTAGCATCAGTGAGGTCTTGGTAGATCTCTGATTCAGACGGTTTCACTACGCTCCTTTGGATGAATCAGTGTGATTGAGGAGGTCCTTGGCCCAGAGCATAGTCACATTGTGACCTGAGCCATATCCGCATATCTCTGATTTCTTGTCTCTTTTCTGATTTGATCTAGACTCCTTGAGTCTTGCGTTTGTTAACTGATCTATCTACTTGAGCGTGCAGGTACTAATTGGGCAAGAACGTGGATTCAAGATTGGTTGAAATCTTGGAAGTGTTAGGGCCTCAATTAGGGTTTGATACCTGTAATTGTTAGATATCTCAGTGGGTTAGATTACTTGTAATCTTGTATCACCATTTGTACTTGGCTTGTAATTTCTGAGATTAGCCATCTCAGAAAGAGGTCCCGGTAATTAGCGAATCCCGAGTGATATGATCCCTACAGTGGTATCAGAGCCACGGGGGGATCACTTGGGCGCGCCGGGTCGCAAATTTAAAGGAGGTGGGCTCGTCAGAGTAAGGCTCAGCCTCCGGTACAGGCTCTGAGGTAAGACGGATTCTCCTTAACGAAGGGTTTCCGCTCTGGTAAATTGGCTTGATCTCAAAAACTTTTACAGCTTTCTAGTTTTAGGGGTGGGCAGTTGTTGCTGGTAGTTGCCACTGGCCGTGGCTTAGGCTCTCTGTTCTCCTACTTGTTTTGCATGTTCTAGTTGCTCTTTACAGCTTTCTTGCTTCCGTTGCTATTTTTCTTTGAGTGTCTCTTTAATCTCAAAGTGTGTATCTCAGAGCTTGACTCTGTGTCGTTGAGTAAATTGCCTATCCACCCTGTGCCTTAACCGCCTTGAGTGACCCCCTGCGCCCCCATACATTGGGTGATTGTGAACTGGGAAATCCTCTTGCCGGGGTACACGTGACAGATAGGGAGGAAATCCTTCTGGACTTGAATCTTGAGTCCGAGATCACTTTGAGGTGACTCCTGTGCGTGTGCGCCTTTGCTGTATAAGTGCTTCTGTGTTTCTTGCATGAGAAACCCCTGCATATCTGTTCTAAGTGGTCTCTTTGACTGTTGTGTGTTTAAGACCACTCTCTGTGAAAGCAGGGTTGCTTGCTGTGCTCTCTGGGTTACTGGTACTTTTGTGTGTGTTAAAATCTTTCTCAAAATGTCCCAGCCAGTTGGCATTGTCCCTTTTAATGGGAAAAATGATTTTGTGATTTGGAAACAGAAAATGAAGTGTGTTTTAATTCAGCAAAAAGTTTTCAAATCTGTTGAGGGCTCTGTCCCTGACACTGAATCTGCTGATAAGATTGCAGAAATGAATGAATTAGCTAGGTCTATTATCATACTCAACCTCTCTGACTCTGTGATTAGAAAGGTTGGTACCATTGAGTCTGCCTCTGAGCTGTGGGAAAAACTAGATACTCTGTATACTGAAACCTCAATGTCATCAAGAATGTATTTGCTGGAAAAACTCTTTAAGTTCAAACTTGATCTTTCAAAGGACATTGAGGATAATATTGACATTTTTCAAAAACTTGTTCAAGACATTAAAAGGTCTGGTGACAAAACCATTGATGAGTATACTAGCATTGCCCTAATGAATGCTATCCCTGATTCTTACAATGATGTTAAAGCTGCCATTAAGTATGGTAGGGATTCTGCCCCCCTTGATTTAATCATTAGTTCTTTAAAATCCAAAGAAATTGAGCTTAAGGAAAATCAAGCTTTTAAAACTGCTCAGTCAAAGGCTTTAAATGTTAGGGGCAGATCTAAAAATAGAGGGGGTAATGAGGACAGTAACTCTAATGGGAATGGTAAAAAGAAGGGCAAGAGTAGGTCCAGGTCTAAGAGCAGGAATCCTAAGGCTAATAGAAAATGTTTTAACTGTGGTGAGGTTGGTCACTATAAAAAGGAGTGCCCTAATCCTAAAAAGCAGAAAAATAATAATAATCAACTGGATTCCATGGCTAACCTGGCTAAGGATAGTGATTCTGAAGGTGTTGCTTCATGACTCATGATATTCTTTCTGTTAACTCTACTCTTGGCTGTTCTTTTTCCATTAATGACTGGCTAATTGATTCTGGATGCACCTATCATATCTCTCCTTTCAAAAATGTGTTTTCTGATTTCAAACCTATGGTAAATACCTTTGTTTCTATGGCAAATGACAAAAAGTGTCAGATTCTTGGCATTGGTACAGTGTGTTTGAAATTCAGTAATGGCTATGTGCTTAATTTGAAGAATGTGAGATATGTGCCTGATTTGTGTTACAACCTGCTCTCCTGTACATGTTTAGAACAAGAAGGTTTTGAGGGTAAGTGGGGGCAGGGTGTTATGAAAATCTGTAAGGGTGCTATGTGTTTGTTTAAAGCTGAGAAGAAGTGTAATCTCTATGTGTGTTCTGCTCAATCTGTGGCCTGTGTGAGTAATCTTGCTAATGTGGTTAGGGTTGATAAGGCCATGTTGTGGCATAATAGACTTGGTCATATGAGTGAAAAGGGTCTTAATATTTTGAAGAAAAATGAGTTGTTATCTGAAAATGATTTTCAAAATAGTCTCCCCTTTTGTGACACTTGTGTGTTGGGCAAACAACACAGAGTTACCTTCCCCACTCCTATGACTGACAATGTCAGTCAGAGTGTTATTGAGTATCTCCACATGGATGTGTGGGGACCAGCCTCTGTTTCTTCTCATTCAGGGTCTGTGTATTTTCTGTCCATAATTGATGATTTCTCCAGGAAAGTTTGGTGTTTTTTAATGAAAAATAAGTCTGAAGTCTTTGAAAAATTTTTGACTTGGAAAAATCTTGTTGAAAATCAAACTGGAAAAACCATTAAAGTCATTAGGACAGATAATGGCCTTGAGTTTTGTAATTCCCAAATGGATGCTTTGTGCTCCAAGTTTGGAATTAAAAGACACAAGACCACTCCTTATACCCCTCAGCAAAATGGAGTTGCTGAAAGGATGAACAGAACCCTTTTGGAAAAAGTTAGGTGTCTTTTGTCTAAAAGTGGTCTTTCTAAAAAATTTTGGGGTGAAGCCCTTCTGACTTCAGCATACCTGGTGAATAGGTCTCCCTCAGTCCCTTTAAAGGGTAAATGTCCTGAGTCTATATTCACTGGGAGGAAAATCTCTTTATCCCATTTAAAAGTTTTTGGATGTAGTGCTTTCATTCACTCTAAAACTGATAAGCTGGATCCCAGATCCAAGAAAGGGGTATTTCTTGGATATCCAGAAGGTGTTAAGGGTTATAGGATTTGGAATAGAAGTGAACCAGGTTTTAGGGTCATAATAAGTAGGGATGTGGTCTTTAATGAGGATGAATTCCCCTGTCTTAAGCCTGACCCTGATACCTCTCCTATAAGTGCTGACAATGAGCCTCTTAGTGAGGTGGAGTCCACTGACACTCTCACTGAGGTGGAGCCATCTAATGATGCTCCAAGTGAGGTGGAGCACTTCTGGAATACAAACCCTATAGCCCCTGACCCTGAACCAGAACCTGAGCTTGAGCCTCAGCTTGAGCCTGAACCCCAAAATGTGACTCTTCATGATGACCAAGTTGTTGAGCCTGAACATGTTCCTAACCCTGGTCCAGATTTGAAGGATTACCTCCTGTCTAGAGATAGAGTCAGAAGGAATCCTAATCCCCCTGTTAGGTATTTAGGCCTTGTTAACTTGGTTAATCTTGCTTTTAATGTTTTTGAGTCTGATGGAAATGAGCCCCAATCTTATAAGCAGGCTCAAAAGTCCAAGTTTTGGGACATGTGGTTCAAAGCTATGACAGAAGAAATCCACTCTTTGTATGTTAATAAAACCTGGATTCTTGTGCCTCTGCCCCCTGGTGCCTCTGTGGTTGACTGCAGGTGGTTGTTTAAGCTGAAAGATGAGATTGAGGGGTTGAGGTACAAGGCTAGGTTGGTTGCAAAGGGTTTTACACAGCAAGAGGGGGTAGACTATACAGAAATTTTTGCTCCTGTGGTTAAGTTTACTACTGTGAGAGTGATGCTTGCCTTATGTGCTCATTTTAATTGGGAATTAAAGCAAATGGATGTCAAAACTGCTTTTCTTCATGGTGACTTGGATAAACCCATTTACATGAAACAACCAGAGGGTTTTGTGGATCCAAACTTTCCCAATCATGTGTGTTTACTTAAGAAAGCTTTGTATGGTCTTAAACAATCTCCAAGGCAGTGGAATATTAAGTTCAATACTTGCATGCAGAAGTTAGGCTTTGTTAGGAGCTCCTTTGATGCTTGTTTGTATGTGAAAGATCTTGATAAAGTGCCTGTGTTCTTGCTGCTGTATGTGGATGATATGCTTATTATGGGTCCTTGCATGAAGTCTGTTAAACATGTGCAATCTGCTCTCTGTGATAATTTTGACATGAAAGACCTTGGTGATGCCAAAAAGATTTTGGGGATCAATATCCTAAGGGATAGGAAGTCCTCATCTCTGATTCTTCATCAGGAACCTTATGTGCAAAAAATTCTTGAAAAGTTTAATATGCTTGGTGCTAAAACTGCTTCTGTTCCTCTAGCTGCTCATTTCTTGCTAAGTAAGGACTTGTGTCCTAAGTCTGAGTCTGATGTGAAAGCTATGAAGAAGGTCCCTTATTCTAATGCTATAGGTTCTGTTATGTATCTCATGGTTAGTACTAGGCCTGATATTGCCTATGCTGTTTCTTGCTTAAGTAGATACATGTCTAATCCTGGACCTGTGCATTGGGAGGCTCTTAAATGGTTGCTTAGGTATCTGAAACATACTTCCAAGTATGGTCTGTGTTTTTCTAAGTGTGATGATGGTGTTGAGCTATGTGGTTTTGTTGATTCTAACTATGCTAATGACAAGGACAAGAGAAAGTCCACTACTTCTTATAATCAATAAAGAGGTCCCGGTAATTAGCGAATCCCGAGTGATCTGATCCCTACAATATGTGATCGAACGAGGTTGTATAGTGGAGTATATTTTAGGAGTTATATATTTTAACAAAAATTACATAAGAAAGAAAGATTAGGGATTATATAATGATAGTGGATCTATAAGTATGGGTTAATTCTCACATATTTTAGATAAATATAGGTCACCTGATATAAAGATACCTAATGAAGAAGAATGAAATTTGTATGAACTCTAATTAATTAAAGCCAAACTATTTTGAGATTCACATGAGCTATGGATTTTTATGAAAATGTTGAGAACTTATGAGAGTGTCTAAATTATATTTATACAGAAATGATGAGATTAACGCCTAAAGCAAATGATTATACGAAATGGATCAATCAAGAACATAAGATTAGCTTGATGTTAAAACATAGGTATTAATTAGTGTTGCAGCATAATAAAAAGGGAAATTAAGTTTATTTAGCTAATGAATTAATTTATTTGCGGTTCTTGGAAAAATGGAAATAGCTCCCGGGTTTGATTGGTCACGTGTTGTGTTCTATAGAATTTACTTAGTGAGAAAAAGTGAAATTGGAAATTTAATTAGAATATTAAAGTTGAAAGGAAAAATTAAATTAATATAGCTGATGGTTTTATGTATATGTTGATCCTAAAAGTATAATGTTGAATAAGAATAGGTGTTCATGGAAACTACTGGGATTTTTAAATAAAGTAAGATTAGCAGTTATTAAATATTAATTGCAAAAATATTTAATTCTAGTGAATGATCTGATTCTCTATCTGCACCCTCATGGGTGATCTGATTCTCTGTCTGCACCTTGAGCGGTGATTTGATTCTATGTCTGCACCCTAAATGGGTGGTCTGGTCCGCGTACCCTAGTCTTTCACTAAACACTTAATGCTAATGATTTAAATATGTGGATTTGAATTCGGAAAATGAAATTTTTAAATTGTCATACTTGATACTGGAACTGTGACATCACCTACTCAGCAGACGGACGATCGGCTGGGAGGTGTTACAATTTTAATTAAATATTACACTTCTTTTGCTCCATTATATGTGATACATTTCTTTTGGACATAAAATTTTAAATTGCAATGTTTAATAGTCAAGGATCAAGGAATAATCAAAACTGAAGGTGGAACAACTTTTAATTTTGCTCCATTATATGTGATACATTTCTTTTGGACATAAAATTTTAAATTGCAATGTTTAATAGTCAAGGATCAAGGAATAATCAAAACTGAAGGTGGAACAACTTTTAAGGACTTTGAGATCACAGTATACTGACTACTGAGCAAGGAGCAAAAAGAAGCCATTTGCTTGTGAAACTGAATGTTAACGCCATAATTGAGCATATTAGTTTCTAGTGAACTGCTCATTAATCCCTAATATTTGGGCCGGTGACGCTACAAATCCCTAATAAAAAAAAATAACTCCAAATAACCCTAATGTTTTATATAATCACAAATGATGTTTTTTCGGACAAAAACACCTCCATGCTTTATAAGCGCATTTTTGTCATTTCATTATATTACTGACATATGATTTCTGTCATAATTCTATCAGTAACTTCTTATGCAATTTTCTAATAAGCTTTGATACTTCATAGAATAAAAATTTTGTCATTAATTTTATTATGAAAATATCCTATTTTTGCGGCATTAATTTATAAATTTACGTCCTCTTAATTTCAAATACTATTATTAATAAAAAAAATTCTTCATGGACTAAATAGTTAATATCATATGCTTGAATAATTTCAAAATATCTTATATTCAATTTTATCGTAAAAAACAAGAACCAATTTTATACCTAAAGATTGAATATTCATATGATGTTAAAAATTTCAGTTTGAGCTAAGTTAAAATTCTCAATAAAATATCAATCATAAAAATCGTCTTATAATTAGACTTAGAGTAACAAATTAGCTCGATGGTATATAATGAAATATATTTTAAATGTCAATGTTTTCAAGAAAATAATTACTGTATCATTTAATTAAATGTGAAATACAGTATTTTTTATTTTGTGTATTATTGATTCATATTTTATTGCATAAATAACTTCACTTTTTCGTATTTTTTTTATTTCTCAGTGAATTCCCTACATGATATAACCAGTATATTTTTACCACTAACTAGAAATAAATGGATATGAGAAGTTTTTCTCTTTGCAAATAATAAAAAAACGTTAATCACGTACGAAGTACCAGAACTTATTAGTAAATCACATAAGAGCATCCGCAGCGGTCAAGAGGACGCTGCTCGTCCGTCCGTGCCGCTGAGCACGGTGCCGTCCGTCCGCCGCTGGAGCTTGTCCGTCCGTGCCAGCGGCACGGCGCTGCTCTTAGCTAAGAGCACGTCCGTGCCGCTGAGCACAATTACATGGCAGCTTCTAATTGGCCAACGGCATAGCCGTTGGCAATTTCGTTTTTTTTATTTTATTTTTAAAAAAATTCGAAATTTATTTTAAAAAATGTTTTTAAATAAAAAAAAATATTTTCCCACTTCCCAAAAAAATATATCCGTTTTCTACCCACTTTTAATTTATTTTTCAATTTTTTTTCCCCAAAATTCACATTTTCATCTATAAATACCCCCACTCCAACATAAAAAAAATCACATTCTCATCTATTATCTATACTATCATCATCTACATTCTCTCATCTTTTTTCCTCCCACTCTATCATCTAACTTCCCACCACACTACACAATGTCCGGCTCCGGCGATCACCCCTCCGGCAATCGCGGTTGGAACCACGATTGGTTCGACTCCGAGGCCGGATATAGTCCGGAAACCCAATTTACGGCCCCTCCTCAAACACAAGGTTCGCAAGCTCCGGGTGGCTACCGTCCTTACCCGGTGCACGACCTAAACCCCCGGGTTCGGGTGGGCACCCGAACCCGGATCGGGAGGAGAGCAGCACTACTCCTACTTCTCCTACTCCTACTTCCGGGTGAGATGATGGCTCCTACTTGGCAGTCTCCTCCCTCGGCACGAACCAAACCGGGGAAACTTATTGGTCGTGGCACCCGCACCCCGTACACTCCGGTGAGATGATGGCGATGTTCAAAGCCTACTTGGCAGTCTCCGAAGATCCGGACGTCGGCACGAACCAAACCGGGGAAACTTATTGGTGGCGCATCACTCGCCTCTACAATGAAACCCGGCCGGAGGGAACCATATATCGCAATGATAGTATGGTTCGCAATTGCATCTACAGATGCAACGAGGCAATCGGGAAGTTCCAGGGGATTTACCTCCAGGAAGAGCGGTCGGCGGGGAGCGGCACGAACGAGCTCGACATCATCACTGCCGCCTTGGCGGCATACCAACGGGAGGAGTACAAACCGTTCAAGTACCTCGATTGTTGGCAGGAGGGCGCCAACATCCGAAGTATAGGGGCGGCATAGCAGCATCCTCCTCCAGCTCCTCCAGCAAACGGTCGAGGTCGGTAGCTCTATCCTCCTCCGATGATGTGGCTACCCAACTTGCCGGAACTAACTTGGGTAGCCCCGACGCTGGCCCGAGCGGTTCCCGCCGGCCGGTCGGAAGGAAGAAGGCGACGACCACCCGCCGCCGCGCCCCGACTCCATCCGCCGCCGCCCCCGCTCCCTTTGTGCCTCCTCCACCCCCGACCAACTCGTTGTGGGCCATCTTGAGTCAACTCCATATGACCGATACGTCTCACATGACTCCGGAACAACTTGCAACACATGAGCAATTGATCCGGGGTCTCAAGAGGCAATTGGGGTTGGAGGAATAGTCTTCCACGTTTGTAATTTTTAATTTGTAGGATTTTAATTATGTATTTTTTATTTTAATTATGTATTTTTATTTTTAGTATTTTAATTATGTAATTTGTATTTTTTAGGATTTTAATTATGTAATTTTTATTTTATAATGTATTTTTATAATGTAGAAATGTTTTTAAAAATTGGAGTATTTAAATTGAATAATAGAATGGTGGGACCCTTGAGCTTGTCCTTAGCTAAGAGCACGGATGTGGGTGTTGTGCTCTTAGCTAAGGACAAGGAATAAAAGTGGGTCCGGGCCCACCTCCGTGCTCTTAGCTAAGAGCACGGATGGGGATGCTCTAAGAAGTTGCTGACAGAATTCATGTCAGTGACTTTAGGGATTGTCAAAAATGCTCTTCAAATCATTTGGGCATTTTCGTCCGAAAAGTGGCTAAAAACACTGCATTCGTTATTATATTAAACGTTAGGGTCATCTGAGGTTCTTTTTGTTGTTTCGGGTCTGTGGTGTCACAAGCACAAACGTTAGAGACTTATGAGGCAGTTAACTCATTAGCTTTATACTCCATCCGTCCCTAAAAATTTGTCACTTATTTCCATTTTCGTCTGTCCCTAAAAATTTGTCACTTTTCACTTTTACCATTTTTTTTAGTGGACCCCACATTCCACTAACTCATTCTCACTCACGTTTTATTACTCCATAAAATTAATAATATAAAAATAGGAACTATGTCACTAACTTTTTCAACCCACTTTCTTAAAACCCGTGCGGGTCAAATGATGGCAAATTATAAGGGACAAAGAGAGTAATATGAAATATAATTATCGGTTTTCAACATAAAAATTAGTTATGTGTTACGTCGGTATCAGTTCATATGCATTTGAAAGATTCTTAAAAATATATGAACATGATTAAAAATAGAGTAAAGGTCAATTTTGGTTCTAAACATATGGTCGAAATACGAATTTGGTCAAAAACATTTACTTTTTGAAAAATGGGTCTAGAACAAATGAAATTCGTGTCGATTAGGTCCATTTTTTACGGTTCCGTCAATTTTTAACGGTCAACCATCGATTAGCAAAATGTAAATCGGCTTAATCTCGAAATTAGTCATCTAATTATTGTAAAATGTTCAGAACCTATTTGAGCTTGATTATGAATATCATGGACTAGTTTGACATTTATTAAGTTGTATGTTTTCTAATTTAGATTCACGATAAAAATTCCATCCAGAATTTCTAATCGAAATTTAAAAATCCATCTCATAATGGTATGTAGCAGATTCAAAATCCATCCATCCATATTCAAAATCAAATTCAGATTCAGATTCAAAATTAATCCAAAATTCAAAATTCACCATTCAAAATTAGGGTTTTGCATTCAAATCCATCAAATTTCTTGAATACACAAACAATTGTTACAACAACAACAAACCATAGCCAATACGACATAACATTCATCAATTTCTCAATTTTTTGCTTGGTTGGTGACAATTCGAAGCTACGCTACCTTCTTGCAATTGCAAAAAACGTAGCTAAATCGAAAGTCTTGAGCGTCGCTGCCATCTCCGGAACTGTCACGACCACAACTCCCTAGTGCTAGTGAGCGTAGCTATTTCGCGACTAAACAATTCTCAATAATCAAGGGACAACAATAAAAGGATGAAATCACTTAAATCAATAGTATCAAAGGCATATGGGTACATAGTCAAAACGTGTTCAGAGTATCAAGACTAAGTTCATAGCTTTCTAGCACATACTTCTAGATTTGCAGCGGAAGAGTCCAAGACAAAATAGCACGTATGAAGACATGCTACTTTGGGCTACCTAACTACTTATTTAAAAAGCTTGTCCCAACACCTTCGCCTGCTCGTCCACGTTCAACCTGCACATTTGAAAATAACATGCAGGGCTGAGTATTTGATATACTCAGTGGGCACATTGCCAAAAATGGTTCTATCTTTAATTGTCAATGCCACAGTTGAGTGATCACGGGGTTTTACTTAAAAGACCCGAGTCACTAAAATACTTTTCCTTGAGTAAAGATTTGATTGCGCAATCACATAACATAGATATACCATATCTGAAACTGATGTGAACCGGGAATGTGGCCACATTCCACGACGGTCACTGGACCGGCCAACTCCTTTGTTAGCTCACGGTCCCCTCATGTGTACACTAGTCCGAGTAGGGTTTGCGGCCCTACTGGGACCCGAATTCGATTTAACTAAATTGGCATAGCCAAGCAGATAGGTAATCATAAAACAAAACATGGCATGACAATATACTTGAGCAAAGATTCACATTTTCATACTGAAATCACGTTTTGAAAGAATGCCCACCTCAAAGCAAAATCTCTATCCGTAAGTTCTTTAACTTGGTCTTAGACGACGTGTGAAGACGTCCCTTTAGGAAATAAAATAATACTTGATTAGATTTTGAGATATCCATTAAGTTTAAACATGAATGCATCCTAAGTGCGTGTTCTTTTATTCTTTTTCTTATTTTTCTAGAAAAAGTTTCTAGAAATTCTTGAACATTAATTAAATCAGTAGTTTTAATTCATTGTGGAGGTTTAAGAAATAATTCCATTAACTTAGGAAGTATTACTTCCGTATATCTCGTCGAAATTTATTTATCCTCTCGGGATTTAGTTAACAAACCATTACTTAGTATTAATTATTTGATGGAGTAACTTAGAGGAGCCCATGATTTAATTAGGCACTGCAGGCCCAACTTGATAAAAATATAGTCCAAAGCTACTTTAATAGATCATGGCCCCAAATACTTTATTTTATCACTGGCCCAACATCAATTTAAAAGTAGCCCAACTAAAAAAAATGTCAGCCCAACCTTCTGCTCCCAACTCCACCGATCTCTTCCTCTCCTTCATTTCTAAATTTACTTCTCAAAATCCCCAAATTGAAAGTAGATATCCCTAAATTCTTCTCCCTCCTTCTTCGGCTACATCGCCGCTCCACCTGGGTCGCCGGAGCACCGCTGACTCCAGCTCCTCGGCGTCACGGAGTCGCCGGCGGCTCGTGCCATCACCCTCCGTCTCCGTCCAGTTCTCTCTCTCTTTCCCGGACAGAACAACACCTCGTCCACCTCTCGTCTTCTCCGGCGAATTCTCGCTCGGAGTGAGCCCTTTCGCGGTCGACCAACGCTGTTCGTTGCTCGGCCGGACCGCCCCTTCAGCTGCTCAAACCTCCGCCACTCTTTCTCTCTCTGCAACTCGCCGTGAATACTCTTCCGTCTCCTTTGATTAGGAGGGTAGCGGCGTTACCAACGGGAGAGAAGGCGTCGCCTTTCTCCCTTCATTTCCTTTTCTGTTTTTCTCCGTAGAGACTCTTTCTCCGGAGATCGCAGTGCCACCGCCGAGCAAGCGTCGGGGAGTTCCTAGCGCTGCGCGTCCTCTCTCCGGCCCTCCTTCTCCGTTGTGCGTGGAAGCTCCGGGGTTGCCGTCGCCGGACAGCCCACTTCCTAAGCTAAGTCCCTTTCCCTTTAGCCCCTTTACTTACTCCGTTAATTCTGAGTTTGTGATTGACGATTCAATTGGAAACTTGTAAATAAAGTGATTTATGTTCTTAATCTAAGGGCTTCTCTATTGTGTCTTGTTTATTTTAGTGGAGTGAGTTTCCAGCATGTGTGTCTATGTTGCAGGAGTAAAATGAAAAGAATTTCCCTTATCCTAAATATGAAAATTTGAGAGAGGCAGAGGGTTGTATGCAACATTAATGTTTCTTTTTCTCCCTTTACTTTTATCATGTGGTGTTCTAAGCATGCTTTAGGTTTGATTACTACATGATGACATGAAATTCTGGTTGGGAGGAAGGTGGAGGTGAAATTACCTCTTGGAGAAATTACTAACTTGGTGTTTGTTGTTAGAAAACAAAGCTTGCCCTCCTCCTTTAGAGTTCCTAGTTGCAGTGACAAAGAAAGGGGGTGAAACTGAGTTCTCTTTTTTTGAATGAAGAGAGATTCTTGGAGATGAGGAAGGAGGAAGACATGTTACCTAAAGGATGCAGGGCTGCTGTAAGAAAGCCTGCAGAATCCTACTCCAAGCTCTCTATCTAACTCTTAATTTGCTGAAATTTCAAGTGTATTGAAGGGAGTCTAACGGTGGGGTTGAGGGGGTTTTATAGGTTGATTTTGTACCTTAGGAGAATTAATTGAAAGCTGATTTCCCACTTGTCCTCATGTTGAAACCTATCTCACTTTTGTGATTTAGTAGTACTCTACACTAAATGCAATTTGGTCTTTAGTTGGAGATTACAAGTCCCCTCAAAACTGATTTTGGTTGATTGTGTGACTAGGAAAGCTGGTGCACAGGGGCTGTTTTGGAGGAGCAAAAATGGCAGCTTTGACTTGCCTCTTTTGGGTAAGTCTTTGGTCCTCCATAGCAAAAGAAAGATTGTTTCTTCCCTTCTAATAGTAGTCCCTTAATTACTCTTGTTCCTTAGCCATTAAAACTTGTTTTTATCTTGCAGGTGAGAGAGGAATCTTAGCTCCCACCTAGCTGCACTTCGAGCGGGCCTGGATTTGAATGTCTGGGCCGACGGGCTGCCCAAAACGGGCCCTAAATTGGGCCTGGAGAAAAGGCCCGAAATGCACTCCACAATTTATATTTTCCTTTCCTTGTTTTCTTTCTTTAAGGACTTTGATCCATGTAACCTATTCCATTAGTTGTTCATTTTGTTGCCTATGTAATGCCATTCGAAACATTTTATTTTTCCGAAGTGTGTCTTTAGTCTGTTTTAACTTGCTCACTTACTTCTTTAGTTTTTACTTCGCAACTAAAAAGATTAAGTTTCATTAAAGGCTCGAGATCCACTAAAACTTCACGAAAAGAGAGGACGTTACATTTCTAGTTCCACATTAATATATCGAAAGCAAACTAATGGTGCGGGTATTACAGGAACCCTTGCTGCACCTCGAGTCGGCCATGTCCGATGGGTCGGTCGGATGGTGTATGGTGGTGTTACTGAGAAAGATGAAAGTAGGGTTCTTGGAGAAGAAAGAGAGGGAGAAATGAAAGTTTTAAAGTGAATCCCATATATTTTGCATTTTAATATCAGAAACTTGTTTTTAATTTTATATTTTTCATTTTACATTTTTAATTTTGCATTTTCAAATTTTGCATTTTTAATTTTTTCAAAAAAAAACGTATATATATGCTACAGTAATCAAAATTGTGTAATTGGGTCAACATTTAGCCAATCGGCAGTTCACCGTAAAAAATTGATGGAACTGTCAAAAATGGACCTAATTAACACGGATTTCATTTGTTTTGGATCCGTTTTTAAAAAAAGTGAATGTTTTGGACCAAAGTCGTATTTTAGCCATATGTTTAGGACCAAAATTTACCTTTACTCTTCAAAATATTGCCAAATTTATTTGTTTGAATATATACTCATTATTTGTTTTTTTTGTCGACCACTGACCAATGATGAATTAGCTTTTTATTTTTCACCTTTATTTCTTTTATTTCATCCGGACAGATTCATGATCTTTTGTAAGAGTTAACAACTAGTTTCTGAATTTATTTGTTGAATTTTTTCACCTTCAAATGTATTCTCACGGTTGGAAAACGATTTGTCATTACATTTCAGATTTTGTCTCCTTCTAATGCAACGATTTGGTTTCCTGTGGTTAGCTACTGCTACTGGTACCACTTCGATTTGTCACTACATTTCAGAGTTGTTCTTTGTGAACTCTCATCACACAATATTGCAGGTACTTATCTAATTTGTTACTAGTACTTAGTATTATTTATTTTGTTAGTATATGGTCGTTTGTGGTGGTTTTAATCGAAATTTCAGTGATAACAGATTACCTCTCTAAAAATTAAATGTTTCTCCCCCAGTCCCACTTTAGGAGTCCCATTTGAATTTGACACGAGTTTTAAAAATATAAAGGAAAGTCGGTGAAAAAAAAATAGTGCAATGTGAGTCTACTTTTATATATTAGTTTTATAATAAAATGTGAGTGAAAAAAAGTTAGTGGAATGTGCGGCCTATTACCATTTATGGAATATTCCAACCGGGATTCCTAAAGTGAGACATCCAAAAGTGGTAAACCAGGACTCTTGAAGTGGGACGGATGAGACGGAGGGAGTACCTCTGTTGCATAGTAGTGGACTGGAGTCAGTTTGTCATTTTGGTACGTTTCATATTAATAGAGTCATTTCCTTTTTTAGTAAAAGTCAACAAATTTCTTTTCACTTACTTTATTCTCTCTACTTTTTTTATCACTCTTACTTTATCTTTTTATTTAATACATTACACACATTTTTCTTAATCTCAATGCCGAAAAGAAATGTCTTCATTACTATAGAACGGAGGGAGTAAATGAGATCAATAAGTGTAGCAAAATAGACAACTTTTTGAAAATGACTAAATAAACCTACAATTCGATAATTTTTTGATACTTTGACTATCCTTGCAAATCTGCCCCTCTAGATCCAATTATATTGTCCTTCAGGAGGCCTGAGACTGTGACCATCACTTCACACGTTTGTTGTGATTGTGTTAATTTGCCAAATATACTCATTATTTGTTTTTCTATGGCCTCTTTATTATTTTGTTTTACCAAGTACTACCTTAGTTCCGCTCAAAATATGCACAAATATTGAGTGACATGGAATTTTAAGAAAAATTATTTAGTACTACATCTGTTCCATAATAAGTGTCACATTTTGCCGTTTCGATCCGTTCCACAATAAGAGTCACATTCACTTTTACCGTAAATGCTAAGTACCCACATTCTACAAACCAACTCTACTCACATTTTATTATAAAATTAATATATATAAGTAGGAATCATAATCCACTAACTTATTCAACCTATTTGTTTTTACATTTCTTAAAACACGTGTCCACGCTAAATGTGACACTTAATGTGAGACGAATGTAGTATAATGGAGTAGAGAAAAGAAATGTAGTTGTGTGTTTTAATGAGGAGAGATGAGAGATGAGAGATGAATTTATTTCCAACAATGGAAGATAGACGTCTTATATAGGACAAATTGAAAAAGAAATGTGAATATATTAAATGTAACGTAGGAGAGGAAGTACTATTAATTTGTAAAATTGACAAGTTTTGGATTAAATTATAAAAGGACAAAGTTTCATGCATTTTTTAGGCGCTTCTATTTTCTTTTCTTGTTTTTAATAAATGCAGTTTAGAGTTGAATACTTGAAATCGAATGAAAACGGGCAAAAGTTAAGAAAAAAAGGTGAGATTCTAGAGGTCAAACTCAAAAAGAGAAAATAAAAACACTCCAATTAATAACAAGGTCAAAGATTATTTTAGTATTATTAATAATTTTAAAACAGCAATAAGAATAAATGACAGAAAAGGTAGAGGCGAAAAAGAGTCCTCTCTTTTCTTCCTTCACAATCACATCATATCCAAGCGCTCTCTCTCTTTCAACAAAGGCAGCAGAAGCAGATTCTCTCAACAGCTAGGAGCCATCCAAATGCAAAACCTTCATTAATTCTTTTCGATTACAAGTTTACAACCAACACAAATCAAATTTGTATACATTTAAGCATTATTTTTGAGGAAAACAGAAAAAGAGGAGAAATGGCATTATTGAGACTTCCTCATTTTGATTTTTTCAGACTCTCTCACTTTTCCACAGCAATTCCCATTACAGCTAGTGCTACTACTCTCAGCCATTTCGTTTCTCTCTCACCCCCTTCGCTTGGACATGGAAGATTTGCCGCTTCCTGCTACCGTTCTGTACGGATAAAAAAGGTATCTTTTTTGTTCCTCTCTCTCCTTCTTTTGCCTCTTTTTCTCTTGGAAATGCGAGTAGCTGTTGTTTAATCTTTGCATAAGGGGGTTTTGCGAAATGGGTCTTGCAAATTATTGTTTTGAAAGGGATAGAGATTTCAGCTTTGGTTTAATTTGGTGGATTATCTGTCGTTTCTCTTTGTTTTATGTTTTTTGGTTCTGTTTTTTAGGTTTCCCATTTGCTTATGAGTGAATTAGTGGTTTGATTTTTGTTGAATAGCTGTATTTTAAGCTGATTTGGGAGCCATAGATTATTGTTTTTTTGTTTACACATTGTAGCCATTTTTGTTTTTCCACTGTTGGATTGTCAGCAATTTATTTTTGTTGTTAAAAGGAACTCTTACCATTTTGTTGGTAATTAGCAATTACATTGTTTAGAAAAGCAACAAGATCAGATCTTGATAATATAATCTGTGGAAAGAAACTAGTTTGGTAATAATGTTGGAAGCTTTCGAAGCCTGATGTTTCTCACTGATAACCAACAATTATTTAATCTAATTGATGCACATGTACTTTAATGCAAGAATTAATTTTTGCAAGACTTTTTAATTCTGTTTTGATCAATTTTCTAGTATTTGAGAACTCCAGAAGTGGAGTTTAGTCTTGTAATGTTGATAGTACGTTGCATCTTATGAATGTGCATTGGATAGCTTGAAAAATGGATGGTGATTTGTTGTTAGTTGGTTGTTTCAGCTGAATTTGTGCGTAATTAGGGCTTTCCGAAAATGGGTGATCAAAAGATTTCATTACTATGCCTAGCCTTATGACTTATGAGTATAAGTTGTTAGTCCATGTGTCGACTTGTAAATGATCATGCCAACTGAGGATAAATGTAATAAATGATTGAATGATTCCACGATGAAAGATGAAACAAGGAAACGTGTATTTATACGGCAATTGACCAATAACAACCCCTCCAACTCTTACCTATGTGGAACACAAAGTCTATTCATGTTGTGGTGTTCTACTGTTCTAGTGAAATCCACTTGTCTTAGACATATATTTCCACGCATCAGTTGGTTTTCACTAATCATTTACTACCAGGGGCCTGTGTTTTCTGTGTGGTGGTATAGTTTCTAATTGGATATGACGGACCACAGCAAAATATAGAGGAATTGGGAGATGACATCCAGATGTTAGGTTCAGATGAGGAAGTCTCGACTCAGATTCCAACTCAAGCCCAGTCTCTTGTTGAAGGGTCTGGAGCTGTTATGGTGTCTGAGTATAGACCTGCCACTGATGTAGACTACCTACAGGTATGTGCAAATTTATGTCTCAATCATTTAGACATGTCCTTTTTTATGGCTTTGTCAAAACTTGACGTACGCCGCTAATTAAGGTCCATTTTGACTGGATTAGAATACTAAACCGAGATTAATGAGCAACATATAACAATGGATTGTTATGTTTTTATTTTAGGAATTACTGGCAATTCAACAACAAGGCCCCAGAGCAATTGGTTTCTTTGGCACACGAAACATGGGGTTTATGCACCAAGAACTTATTGAGATTCTCAGCTATGCACTGGTCATAACTGTATGTACTTGAAACATTTTCAAATATAAGTATTACATATATGCATCATCATTTGAAAACTTTCAATAATCTTACAATATAATAATACAACAATGCTCTCATTTCAAACATTATTTGGACTCTAAATGAAAATCCTCTTTCATACCCTATACCCCAAAACCAAATGTTTAGCACTCCTATTACTCAACGAGCTTATTTCAATCGCATATGCTCCGGACTCTTCTCTGCTCTCCTTATGAATTCATACTGTGAATTCTCCATTGTTTTCTTTGCAGAAAAACCATATCTTCTCTTCAGGAGCATCGGGGACTAATGCTGCTGTTATTAGAGGAGCTCTTCGAGCTGAAAAACCAGAACTGCTAACTGTGATACTTCCACAAAGTTTGAAAAAGCAGCCTCCAGAGAGTCAGGAATTACTTTCCAAAGTAAGATCTGGAGATATGATTAATGCTAAATTTGCCGGGATTAATAAAATTTTGCTTATGTTCTTATCCAATATTGTGATTTTGCCTCTCCATGATATCTTCTATAACTATGAAATAACTGTTGTGATTCCTTTTGAGTTATTGGAATTTTGTTATTGCGTATAAATGTTCTCTCCCGTCTATAATTACTAAAATATGCCACTATAATTTCATATACAAGACGGGGTTGCTAGTTTAGGAAATGATATCAACTAAGATAGAAAGAGCATTGATGCCATGTATTCAATTATTTTAGAACTATGTAGAAATTAATTCATAAAAATAATATGTAGCTTCTTTTTTTTTTTCTTTGGGTTACAGGTAAAAAATGTGATAGAGAAGCCTTACAACGACCATCTTCCGTTGATAGAGGCTAGCAGGTAGCACTTCGTTTCATCGATACTGCTCATTGCCCTTTGCTTTGAAGTATCATGCAGTTTTGTGAAGGAAAAAAAAATTGATCTTTCAAACTAACTTGTGTACCTAGTCATTCCATAAGCAAAGATTTTACTCATGTCAATAGGCAAAACTTTGTTGCAGGCTGTGTAACATGGACATCATCTCTCAAGTGCAGCAGGTCATTTGTTTTGCCTTTCACGACAGTAGGTTGCTCATGGAGACGTGTCAAGAGGCGAAGAACATGCGGAAGATTGTTACTCTGTTCTATCTGGATTGATCGAGGCTTTGCTCGCCCAGTTTATAACTTGAAATCTTGTTTTGCTTGTAGAGTAGAATGCACAAAACAGATGCTTTTTTTTTTTTTTTTTTTTTTCTATCCAGATTTTAGAGAAATTTGAAATATATGTGGCCCAAACCCTCCAAATATTTGGGTGGAATATGATAGATTTCATCATCTTTTGACTATACAGAAAAGGCATCACTATTTAGGGCATGATTTTCAATGAAGCATAACAAATAATTGGCGGTATTAATTTAATTTAAACAACCTTTTTTAAGTTCCCATTTCTTTAATCAACATTTTACTTGACAAGTTGTACATCGTTTTAATTTTAACTTGACGATTACTACTTATAAATCTTAATGCACAACATGGTCATCTATAATTAGGGTTTTATGCTCCACAATTTGAATTTAATAGACCAGTGAGGCTGTCAACGTGATGCAAAATGTTTGGTAAAATGTAAAGAATTAAAATCTTACCTCATACTTGAGCATTCAAGAATCCTGATAATATTTATATAGCTAGTAGAATTTACAAAATGTCAGCAATATAAATGACAATTATCGCATATGATAAGCAGAAGCAATGCCGGTCAGCTGCAAATCTCAAGATAGTCGAAACAAAAAAGAGCGTCACCGGCATAAATAAACAAGGCCCATGATCATGGAGATTCCACGACATTAAGTAGGTAATGGTTCCTCCAGAACTGCAGTCAATACAAATAGGGTATAAAACTGTCTGGCCTTAACAATGCAGAGAGAGAGAGAGAGAGAGAGAGAGAGAGAGAGACCTTTTCTATGTTCAGAAGTTTCAGATGAAGAATGAGCAACAGTTTCTGATACGGCTGGGGCTTTGGTTGGCACATCAGGAAGGTCCAGCTCGTCTTCTTGTTCTTGAGAAGAAGGTGCTGGTGTTGCAGACGGAACTTTGGGCAGATCTAAGAGTGTTAACTGTACGACACAGAAATTCCTTTAGTTCACAGCATTTAATATTATACATAACTTTCATGTTGAAGATCAATATACAATAGTTTAGATTTGCGGTTAGATCCAACCGTGCCAGCACATATATAACATACGAAACTTGCCTAAAAAGCATACACAAGATTGTATTGAGCTAATAATATATCCTACAAGTCTGTAGAACAACCATCATGCTTTCCATAAAACGACTACCCAACAGAAACTGGACAATAATGTTCTAGTACTATAACTACGTTCATGTTAAATTCCAAACCGAAAACTGAAGCAATTGAGATAATAACAGTGGCATAAGGAAACGAAATAAAGACCTGAGCCTCTAGACCCTCGAATTCCGCTAAGACTTCCTCTTCATCTTCAGCCGATAGCTTCTCTCCCAGAATGGCATTAATTTCCTACACCAGAAAATAAAATAAAATCAGGGAGTATAGACTCATTGGAAAAGTAGAGAACAATGCCTAAGTGGATAGATAATACAGGTCTCACGGCAAATCATATTATATACAATCCTAATTTCTTCTTTAATTAGGTAATATGCCTTGCAAGGTGCTGATGTAAGTATAAGGACAGATGGTAGCATAAAGAATTGAAGATATTGTTATATTGCTTCACCAAGGCCGACTATTTAAAAGGAATCTGCACTTGCTTGGTAGTCAAAAGATAAAATGATTTTTGACATGTGGAAAAAACGACAGTAACTCGTTAGGAGTTTCTTGTGAAAGAAATAAAAGAATTGAATCTTTGTTAAGTATAATATATGACAATATGGAAGAAACATCACCAATCAACCATGTGACTCAGAACCATTTCAGCAGTGAAAACTCCACAGAACTTTATACGCTAAAGAATTCTATAGACAATACTAGTTGACTGACTGGCTGGGTAAGTGTGATTTAAGTTACTCCCTCGATCCCATAAAAATATGTGCACTTTCCATTTTTGGAAAGTTATCCCAATTTATTACCCCTATACATCAACTTATTTACAACTTATACCACCATTAAACACTAGTAATAATGTGGGTCCCACTATCTACTAACACTACTTTAACCACCCTTCTCCTCCTTTCTCTTACTTTACCAATTTTATCTTAATTCCCGTGCCATATCAAGCCCATATTTTTATGGGACGGAGGGAGTATAAAATATGAATCAGTGAAAGCAATATTTACTACCCAATTAATGGAAATAAACCCTGTAGCAATGTCAGGTAGAAATGGGATGACGAGATAGTGACACTCACTTCTTGGTAAGCTTTTGCCTCGGCAGAATCATCCATCAGTTTTTGAACATCATCAAGGCTTATCTCACTTTGCATCGCTTTAACTGCATTATTTCCAGTCTTCAAACTCTCAAAAACTGCCTTTTGCTTGCTTGCTAGTTCGACATCAGCTAACTGAAGTGAATCCAGCAGAATATACATGTCAAATCTAATACGTATAAGAAACCACCCAAAATGAAGAGAACCTGGCCGAAGTAGACTTACTTGCTGCTCTACATTGATAAGCCAGCCATCAACTTGCTTTAATAGGTCTTCTTGAACCTTCTTCTTTTTCAATGCTAACAATGCCCTGTCTTTCTTCTTTTCCCGAAGTAAATCTTTTGCAGCTTGCTTTTCAGCATCAATGACAGCCTCTAGCTGAAAGTGTCAAAGGCAGAAATGTTAATAGATCTCATATGACACTGACCACCAGTAGCTTGTCAAGGAAAAAAAATCACTAAACAATGACAATGACTTAGCCTATTTATTACCTAATGACCAGTGCTGATTACTGGTTGATTAAGTTTTAACAACTAAAAATCAGCATACTTACTACATAATGATCCTTGGTGATTTTTAAGATCCCAGCTTAAAGTGGAATCGTTGCCAGCCATTCAGTCATGATCTCAAAATAATCAATTTTGTTGATTTTTGCTCAAATATAACATCACCACAAGGTTATTTTTGCATCCGTTAACAATAATTACTCACCCCGTCCCACTATAACCGAGTCGTGATCTTATTTTTGGTCGTCCCACTATAAGTGAGTCGTTTTCTTTTTGGTTGCCCCACTATAAGGGAGTACCTAAAGAAGTGTTATCTGTTGTTTAGTAAAAGAGAATATAACATTGGATACATCCCCTATGAACTAAAGACAAGGGGATTATCAGCTATGATTTCCAATCATAGCAATCAATATTACTAAATCAATTCCCATTACAGATTAGCAGTCCCCGGGGATAAGTTCACAAAAAAAAAAAAAAAATCCCCAAATTCGAACAATTCCACACAAATTGAAGATGATGAAGAGCGACACAAAAACTCAAATTGAGTTCATACATTAATTAGAACAAGATTAATGAAACACGATGAAATCGCACCTGCTGCTGGTATTGACCGAGCTTGCGGCGTTGGGTTTTGAGGGAAAGAATGGCTCTGTCCACCTCCGTGATCATCGGTTTTTTCACAAACACATTCCCCATTCCATTCACTCAATCCCTTTCAGAAAGGTAGTATGAGTAATAGATATCATGGAGAATTGGAGATTATGGAATTGGACAAAAACGAAATTGAAATAGACTGTAGCCAATTTCCATTTCCCAATAATTTAATTATTTTCATTTCGAGAAATTGATTTCAAAAGGTAGTGAATTTATATTATTATGCGATCGCAGAACAATATAGAATTTCAAAAGAAAATTAAGAAATAGAATTACTAATGAGTGCTTTATTTATCTTGTGATTCTCAAATTTTCAACTTTGGTAGAATAAATTAAAAATAAATCAATTTTGTGTTGAATGAAAGTATTAAAAATTTTGTTCATACCAAAAAAGTGTAGAGCTTTGAGATATAATTTAAAACTAAAGTGTCAACTTTTTCAAAAGCATTATAAGTAATTGAATATTGAAATATTTTTAAATCTAGATCCAATGTTGGAGGCTAGCATCAAAACACAACACTAATAATGTAATGATCTTAAATCCAAGAACTACATACTTTGGTGTTTTAATTGTAAATGAATTTTGAATTCGAAAACTAAGGAAGCAAATAACATTACACTATCGATTACTATCGTAGGTTACAAAAGGTCTAATATCCTGATTTTGCTCAAACACTTTCATATCCTCCTTGCTTAAATGCACCCACGCCTCAATTCCATCCCCATCTCCGTTCCCCATCAGAATCGTCATGTCTTGAGCGTGCATTGGAGCGACACCGACCCAAACCGGCTTCCCCCATCCGAAATCCGCTTCATAGAATCCAAACTTACTCCAATCGCTAAACCATAGAGTCGTGGCACCAACTCCGGGAAGTGCATTCGCCACCGGTTTCAAAGAGGCACCGCCAAAACCAATCCGACTACACTTTGCTATGGCCTTCCCAATAGCCTCCTCCATCAGATCCACCAGTCCCTGAATCCCCATCTCTGGCCCCGCAGGGCAGCTGCTAACCGCCTGCAACACAATATTACCACATGCATGTTTCTGCAGAGGTGGCACTGTTCTCCCCCTCATGTTAACTGCATGACTGATGTAACAGCCGTCTCCAGATCGGCCAATCAGCGCTTTCGCTATCACAGCAGACACCACCACCACCTTCGAAACCATCCCTCCCCCGTCTTTAACCCTTAACTTCGACCTAGCCCTGTCTATACCTTCCTTGTTAAAGCAAAACCTTCTACACACTATCCCATGATTTCCCTCTGTTCTGGAAGATTCCACTTTAGACCAATTTCTTCCAGGGAAAAGCGCGGTAGATTCATAAAAAGTTGGGATAGCATCAGGACCTGCTGGAGGAAAAAGTTGGATAACAACAAGACTGATGTTCATAAAAAGTTGGGATAGCAGCAAGACTGATGTTCTCACCTGAACTGCTGGAGGCATTCCACCAGGCAGAAATGAACGTCGAGAGTGAACAAGTGTCGAATATCCTGTGCGAGACGCTGACGCCAATCACCAATCCACCGCATTTCAGATGTGTGATCTGAACTGAAAGCAGAGGATCCGATTCTCCATCCATTTGGTGAGATCGGCGTGGAAGGAGATCGTTCAGTTGTTCACTTGTCCCGACAATGTTGGCCAGCTCCACATCTGGGGCTTCTGCTTCCACAAACTCGACACCCTCGTCGCTGCAGTTGATGGACTGATCGGTCTTTATGTATCTTCCGGCAAGGACGTAGAATTGTGGGAGGATCTTCTGCAGAGATTCTTCGAGTTTTTGAGTTATTCGGGGTGGTTTTGATGGATAGAATAAAATGACGCCGATGTTGGTGGATGGAGCAAGCTCATCTATGCATGAGATTTTGTAGTTTTGGAGGTTTTGAGGAGTTGGGGAAGATGGTTTGATCAATTTTCTTCTTACTACGTTTGCTCTCATGGTTGCTAAACAAGAAAGTGTAAATCTAGATCTAAGTGTTTTCAAATTTCAAACATGAAGCATCTGTATTTTTTACTGTATCAAACAATAGACGACAAATCATAAATAGACAAGCACTAAAAATATCTAAGGCTGTCAGTTTTCATGTTGTTAACTTTGGTGAATGATAACACACAAAGAACAAAGAACAAATGGTACTCCCTCCGTCCTCTCTCCGATTAAAGTCACACTTTCTCATTTCGGTCCGTCCCCAATTAAGAGTCACACTTCATTTTTACCATAAATGGTAAGTAGGTCTCACATTCCACTAACTCACTTCACTCACATTTTATTATAAAATCAATATAAAATAGTGGGTCTCACATTCGACTAACTTTTTCAACCAACTTTTCTTTACATTTCTTAAAACCCGTACCCGGTCAAGGTGTGACTCTTAATCGGGGACGGAGGGAGTATTATTTAAGTATGATTAGTTGAGAAGTTATATCTTTCGGCCCAATCCTTAAGTGTTTTTATAATATGAATAACTGCTACTAAACGCCTATAAATCCACATCCTCTGTTAGAAAATTAATACTCCCTCCGTCCCAAGGTATTAGACCAACTTTCCTTTTTGGGATGTCCCAACATATTAACTCATTTCTTTTTTTTTAGCAAAAAGCATCTATCTTATTTTATTCTCCATCTACTTTTTTCTCTCTTCTCTCCCCTACTTTTTCCCTCTCTCATACTTTACTCTCTCCACTTTAACTATTTAAATATATTGTCCTTAAATCATGTGCCCAAAAGAAGTGAGTCTAATACTCCGAGACGGAGGGAGTACAAGTAATCAAATATAAATACATGAACACGTGAATTATTTACCTAATTTGTTATAATGTGTTGTTGGAAATTTGGAATTCACCTAATTAGAGTAATCTGATAAAAATTAAATGTATTTAGTTTATTATGAAAATAAGCGTGGATACTATATGAGATTTTCTATTTCTTGAAGGATCGAACAGAAAATAAAAGTTCTTATATGCATATAAATATAAGCTAGGTAGGGACGTAGGGTTATGGTCTTTGATCGTTTGGAAAATCCATAGGTGTTGCAATACAATTTTGGTGTGCAATTTTACTATTTAATTCTAGATAAATCAAGGTATGTTTCCGCCTTATAGTTAACAATCCTTCTGTTCTTGATTAATCATTATAGTGATGTTTTGTTTTTTGTCAAAAGGGGAAATGACTCAACTTAGTTGGGATATTTCAAAAAGGAATGCGATTCAGCTTAGTTTGGACGGAATAAGTAATAAATAGTAAGTAGTATTTTAATTGTATGAGTTCATATCAAATTATACATAATTTAAATCTAATAAAGTGTACTACTAGTATTTTAGTAGTATTGAATTATTTTAATTGATATGAAAGATTATTAATGGGTGATTTAAGTCGTAAAAATTGGATCTTTAATGCATATATATACTATGCATGCGTATATATATTGTGTATATTATTAGTGGGGCATTGTGTATACTATTCAAATTTTCCATATTTTGTGCCGTTAACTCCGTGGTAGTGCATTCTTCCAGCTGGAGAGTGAATTCCATTTGTCTAAATACTCCTATCCGTCCATGAAAATTTGTCTCAGTTTTTCATTTTCGTCCGTCCCCCAAAATTTGTCTCATTTCACTTTTACCATTTTTGGTAGTGGACCTCATATTCCACTAACTCATTCCTACCTACATTTTATTATAAAACTAATACTTTAAAAGTAGGACCCACAATCCACTAACTTTTTCAACTCACTTTCCATTACATTTCTTAAAACTCATACCCGGTCAAACCGGGACGAATTTTCGTGGACGGAGGGAGTATTATATTTAGTGGGATGTACCACATCATATATACACCTTGGTATGTCTAGTATGTGGAATATTTTCTCCTCCGTCCAACAAGAATATGCACTTTTTTCTTTTTTAGTAAGCCCTATAAGAATATCCATTTTCTAATTTTGGAAAGTCATCTCTCTAATGAGGTGGGTCCATTCTCCACTAACAATACTGTCATGTTTGGTTGTCAGGATTCTATTTGAGAAAGTAATCTGATTCCTTACGTTTTAAATTCTTGTGTTTGTTTTGAATTTTAATTAAACTGGGAAAGTAATCAGAATCCGGGAACAAGGAAAGTTAGTACTCCCTCCGTCCCACTTAAAATGACACGTTTTCCTTTTTAGTTTGTACCAACTAAGATGACACATTTCCTTTTTTTGGAAACTTTCTCTCTCCAATTAATACACTTAACCACTTTGTCTCACACATTAAAATATCCATCTTTCTTTCTCTCTCTATTTTAATACTTACACACACCTTTTCTCTCTCCAAATAAACACATTAACCAATAACTCTTAAAATCCTATGCCGACTAAGGAATGTGTCATCTTAGCTGGGACGGAGGGAGTACAACTTTCCAGGATTCAGAATCCTAGCTTTTCTTAGGTATTCTCTTTTCCAACTTTGGAATTCTTACATATTTAATGCAATATTATTATTATTATTATTAAATATAATATTTTAATAATAATTTAAAATTATAAATCATCCACAATTTCAGTAAAATAAATAACTATAATTAAATTTATTATAATTATAACTATATTATTATAAATGTTATTATCATAATAGTAATTAATAATTTATTAAATAATTAAAATATAATTATAATATAAATGATATAATAATAAATAATTATTACTATTATTTTATAAATTAATAATTATTCAATAAAATCGCAGTGAAATTTAAATTGTATAATTTATTTAATTATAATATCCGTAATTATTATAATTAAAATTATTATAATTTAATAAATTTAAATAATAATAGTAATAATAATAATAATAATAATAATAATAATAATCTATTTATTATTATAACCATTTATGATTATAATAATCCATGTAACTATTATGAAAATTATATTTTTATATATTATGATGGTGATTCATATTTAAATTATCCATCGTAATAATAAATATAATTATTATCATTTGTAATAATAATTTATTAAAATTTTAAATTTTTTTTTATAGATAAAAAATAATAAGTAGTAGTATATTTTTAGTTTGGAGTTTAAATTAAATGTAAAATATAAAATCTTGATATATTCCAAACACGGGAAAGAATTTATTAGGAATCATATTCCCGAGATTCATTTTTCCTGGAATAATTTTCCTTTCCAACTTTACTTTCCTGTCAACCAAATATGACCTAATTACTTTTTCTCTCCATCTCTCTCTTACCTCATCATTTTTACATTAAAATCTGTGCTGAACTTAAAGTGCATATTCTTTGGAGACGAAGAAAGTAAAAGAGAATAAGAAAAAGGTTGCTAAAAATAAAAGTGAAATATTTGTAGGAGATAGGATGAAAAAGGAAATATGATCTATTCTTATAAAATTGAGTTAGTACTTCCAATATTGTATATACAAATGTGTTAATTTATCAGTACTACTTGATAATTGCTTTAAGATTTGGTTAGTTGACTTTTAGAGATATTATCTCAGATGTTATTCGATACTCCATAGATAGGCGTATTTTATTTGTTTAGATATTACTCTCTCCGTCCATAAAAAATAGATCATTTTTGATATTTTGGGACGTTCAAAAAAATAGATAACTTTCTAAAAATGGAAAGTTTATTTCTCATATTTTTCCCACTTTTTTTTCCCTCTCTCATACTTTACTTACCTTTTCTCCCTCTCTCTCTTACTTTACCTACTTTTTCTCATCCTCTCTCTTACTTTACCAATTCTACATTAAAACTCGTGCCGAACAACAATAGATCTATTGTTTGTGGACGGAGGGAGTATGAATTATGATAGATTTATAGTTTTAAATTCAATAGGGGTGATTTTATTTGGAAGATTAATACTCCCCCCGTTCCGACTAAGATGACACATTTCTTAGTCGGCAAGAGATTTTAGAAGTTATTGGTTAATGTATTTAATTGGAGAGAGAAAAAAGTAATGTAAGCAATAAAATAGATAGAGAAAGAAAGATAAATATTTAAATAGGAGTGGGAAAAATGGTTGAGTGTATTAATTGGAGAGAAAAAGTTGCCAAAAAAGGAAATGTGTCATCTTAGTTGGAACAAACTAAAAAGGAAAACGTGTCATCTTAGTTGGGACAGAGGGAGTACATAAGAAGAGGCCTTCTCGACAAGGCCAGAAATGTGTTCGAGGAAGGGATGACCACAGTATCACCGTGAGGTCGTATTCGCAATTTGAGGAGAGTGCGTTTCCTATTAAAATGAATAACATGTATTATGTTAAAAGAATGAGAATGATGTGCATATGTTGTTGGAGATATATGAACATCTAGGTGGTGTTCGGTTGCCAAGATTAAATCTCATGATTAAATATGTATCATGTTTGGTTCATAAGATTGACCCCTACAACTTAATTTTAGATGGATAGTCTCATGATAATTAGTTATAACCGCACCCTCCAACTAAAATAATCCCACAACTTAATTCTAGATGGATAGTCTCATGGTATTAATCATGGCAACCGAACGCTACCTACTTATACACAAGCTAGTCATGTCCAGTTCAATTAATGGACTTATGCTACTTTTTTTTGTCATGACAAAATGAAATTACTCATTTTACCGATACTATCAAGAAACAAAATTACAGCTCATTTTGGATTTTATAGCATAGGCTCCATTCGTAATTACTTTTGTGTGCTAATCAAATTGTGAATTAATTTTATAAACTTTGAGTAACTACAATTTTTTGTACTTGGTATAAAATTACTCAGATTTCAATGAATTTTCTTGATAATATTTTCGAAAATTGAAACTTCGTTTTCTTGTATTTCGAGATAGAAATCAGTTACAAATTTATTACTATGATTTTATAAATTTCTCAGAGATATTATCTGAATTCTAATTGTCTAAAATTAAACTTATGTGTATAATTTATTCCCCCACATTTTCCTCACTAAAATTATAGAAAGACAAAATAAATTATTACTACTACTTTTCTACTGTTTTACTAATAATTTATCAACATTTTGACCAGTGATTTGAATTTAATTTAAGATTTTAAGAATGTTAATATTACTGTCAATCATTATGCCCATCCTTTTTTCAGCATTACTATATCAACTAACTCATAGTAATCATTAAAATTTTGACATGCTCAATTTAAACTATCAACATTAACATAATCTTCCGAGAACGTCAAAATCGTAGCCTTAACAAGGGTGCCTGCAAAATTTATCTATCAGCAGGAAACAAGATTTCACTATACTAAAAACCAAAATACAAAATTCCACATTTACAGAAATCCAACTACAAAATTCAACATATAGTATTAACATAACCTTCCAAGAACATCAAATTCATATCCACAACACTCCAAGTACAAAATCCAACATTTGCATAACTCAACTATAAAATCCATCATTTACAGTCAAAATGATAAAAAAAACTAGACAAATGATACCAAATTCTTGTTCTTCCAACCAAACGTATCCAAATCATCAAAAAAAAGAGCCAGCTCCTATGCCAAAGGTTTCCAAGTCAAAAGCGTTGATACGAAGTTTCTTCAGCCTAGTTGAATGCTTTAGAATCGCATTCAATAACTTCAACTTGTTGGAATCTATGTTCGGTCAATGAACTTTGACAAATTATAATTTCAACGAGATATTTAATTTTGTAAAATTAAATGATATAGCGTCGATCTACGTTCGGAGTAGATGACCGTGGTATATTTATTTTCTCAAATCCGATTCCCGGTGAGTGAGAAATAATTGATTAAAGTTGTGCAAAATTGCAAACTTAATGAGCTATGAGAGAAGCTTAGGGAATAATTAAGAGAGTTAATTATCCCACATTGAAAGTTACAACCTTATTAAACTAGTACTCCCTCCGTCCCAAGATAAGTAACTCGTATTCCTTTTTGGGGTGTCCCACTATAAGTGACCTATTTCCATTTTTAGCAAAAAAGTCATCTCTCTTACTTTATTCTCCACCTACTTTATTCTCTCTTCTCTCCTCTACTTTTCTCTCTCTCATACTTTACTCTCTCCACTTTAACTTATTTAAATACCATTCCTTAAATCCCGTGCCCAAAAAAAGTAGGTTACTTATCTTGGGACGGAGGGAGTATTTAATAAGAAGGATTATTACATGTAATAATTATAGTGGACTAAGATGGGCTGTAAGAGCCCACACGCGCGCGCCGCCCGTCCCGCCGCGAGCCGCGTGCCGCGAGTCTCGAGCCAGCGCCCGTGCCTTTGGACTTGGACTTGGATCTTGGCAATTGGTCTTTGGTCTTTGGGTGGTCTTTGGGTATGTTCGTGGGCTTGGTGCTTGGGCCTAGTTGTGGGCTTGGCCCACGGCTAGTGGGTCTATTTCTTTTTAGACCACCACCGTTTCCACGTCAGCGAGCCAAGCGGGATGACACCTCGTCAGTATGACACGCGGTAAGCCAACGTGGCTGACACGTGATAGTCCACATCATGAACGAATCTAGAAGCTTCTAGATTCAGACTCTCAGCTCTGTTCTCAGCTCTGTAACGGCTTGTAACGCCTCGTAACCGACGACCGTTACGGTCTAGCATTGATGACAGCCATCAAGGCTGTGTTGACCCCTGCAGTGGACCGAACCTATAAATAGGCTAGCCATTCCATGCATTCTACACACATCAAACACTAGAAAGCATTCTGCATCATAAGCTCTCTCCCTCTCTGCATTGTTTTTCTGTCGAAAGCTCTGCCCTCTCCTCCATCCAGTTCGCCGGAGCTCTGTTGATAGCGGTGCTTTGCTTCACCAGAGACGTAGCCGTTTTATCTTTGGGGACGAAACGCCAATCCGAAGAGCACTACCGGGGCGTATCTCGTCTTGCGGAAAGAGGCCTCCTCGACTCGGCTATTTCCTGTTCTACGTTTCTAGTTTGATTTCCGTTTGTAATTTTCGTTTCAGTTCTTTTCTGTATTCCTTCTTGGGTTGTATTACGCCCGGTTATCTCTTGTAACTCCATAAGACCAACAATCGCAAGACGAGATATAACTTGCTTTTGAAGGGATTTGGACCTAAAAACTGAAACTAAAACTTTCGAAACTTTAATCACCTTTGCTGGAGATGTCGACTGAATCCAATACCGCCGCTGCCACCAATCCGGCCACCACCGCCGCCATCATTTCCTCCACCATGGCATCCACCACGATGATGCCAACTCCCGGGCTCTATCCATCTTCATCAACAACCCCTTGGGTGCACACTAATACCCAGGGGCTCACTGGTGGATCCACCTCGAGTGGGTCGGTTGGTTCCACTTTTAGTGGTTCCTTCGGATCCTTTAATGGATCGAGTGTTGGGGCCTTCGGGTCTCACACGAATACGGGGACCTTCGAGTCTCACGCGACTACTTGGGCCTTCGGGTCTCATGCGAGTGTTGGAACCTTCGGGTTCAACACGGGCTTTGGCTCCTTCGGGACCAATGCGACCATGGCGGGCTCTACGCCCAACATGAATGGTGGGGGCTCTATGCCCAACCATGTTGTTGGCTCCTTCGGGGGCAACGGAATTGGTTCCTTCCAAGGACCAAGTGCGGCACCTTTGGCACCAAGAATGATGTCACCCGCCGAAAAACCACCTAAATTTGGAGGAGCTGACTTCAAGAGGTGGTACCAAAAGATGTTGTTCTACTTAACAACATTAGGCATCACCAACTTCCTCACGGAGAACGAGCCGCCCGCGCCAAGTGATCAAGAGACAAGTGTTGAGGTCATGGCGGACTATGAAGCATGGCGCAAAGGAGATTATCTTTGTAAAAATTTTATTCTAAGTGCATTAGATGATAGTTTGTACAATGTATACTCCCTTGTAACCACATCCAAAGAAATGTGGGAAAGCCTAGAAAAGAAGTATAGTATAGACAATGCTGCCGGTACGGAACATGTTGTAGTATCCAAGTTCATGGACTACAAAATGGTCGACTCTAGACCGGTCATGGAACAAGTACAAGAGTTCCAAATGATCATCCACGGACTCGCGGCTGAAGGGATGAATTTGCCCGACAACTTTGTTCGGTGCATACTTATTGAGAAACTCCCTCCTAGTTGGAAGGACTTCAAGCACTACCTCAAGCACAAGCGAAAGAAGATGAGTCTTGAAGACTTGATCGTGAAGCTGTGCATCGAAGCGGATGTGCGCAAGATCGATCAAAAGGTCAAGGGCTTTAGCCCACTTGATGACAAGGCCAACTTGTTGGAGCGGGGCGGACCCTCCAACAAACGCCCCCGCCCAAATCTGAAAGACAAAGGGAAGGGCAAGCAGCCTGCAAAGAAATTTGAAGGCGAGTGCTACAAGTGTGGCAAAATTGGCCACTTTGCCAAAGACTGCCGCAGCAAGAAGAAGAAGCCGGCAGCCCACGTCGTTGAGAAAGAGTTCAAGGACTGGAATGAAGATGACCTCGTTGCCGTGGTCACTGAAGAAGTCAACATTGTTGACAACAAGGGCGGCTGGTACATCGACACCGGCGCTACTGCTCATGTTTGCTCAGATAGGAGCAAGTTTGCCTCCTACACTGCTGTTGAAGGGAGGAAGATCAACATGGGGAATCAAGCATCGTCCGAGGTCCTCGGCATTGGCAACGTGATTCTCATGATGACGTCTGGCGTCACTATCACTTTGAAGGATGTGCTGCATGTCCCGGACATCCGCAAGAACCTAGTGTCAGGATCAATACTAGTTAATAAGGGGTTTAAACTTGTATTCGAGTCTGATAGGTTTGCTTTGTACAAGTTTGGGAAGTCCCTCGGAAAAGGTTATGTAACCGACGGACTTTTCAAGCTTAGTGTGGCTACGCGCCTTGTTCCAAAGCCTTTGGCTAACAATAATAATAAAGCATCTACTTTCTCTTATTTGACCGAGTCTTCAAATTTGTGGCATTGTAGATTGGGACATGTAAATTCAAAAGCCGTTAAAAGATTGGTGAACTTAGATTTACTAAAGGCAATTGAAGTGGATAGCCAAGACAAATGTGAAATATGTCTTGAGGCTAAAATGACTAAGTTACCGTTTCACTCAGTTGAACGAAAAATAAAACCCCTTGAATTAATTCACACGGATGTATGTGATTTAAGGATGGTGCAAACTAGAGGTGGTAAAAAGTACTTTATCACTTTTATAGATGACTGCACAAGATATTGCTACATGCATTTATCTTTTAAGAAGTAAAGATGAAGCAATTGAAGCGTTCAAAAATTATAAGAACGAAGTTGAGAATCAACTTGGTTGTAAAATCAAAGCGATTCGAAGTGATAGAGGAGGCGAGTATGTAGCCCCGTTTGAGGAGTTATGCAACGCAAGTGGTATAATTCATCAAACAACAGCTCCATACTCACCACAATCTAATGGTGTAGCAGAACGCAAAAATAAAACTCTAAAAGAGATGATGAATGCATTGCTACTAAGTTCAGGATTACTCCAAAACATGTGGGGGGGAGGCTATTTTGACAGCCAACTATATCCTAAACAAGATTCCACTCAAAGGAAAAGACATCACTCCTTATGAGTTATGGAAATGAAGGAAACCATCATACAAATACCTCAAAGTGTGGGGGTGTTTGGCGAAAGTGATGGTTCCCCCGCCCAAAGAAGTCACAATTGGACCTAAAACGGTTGATTGTATCTTCATTGGATATGCACTTAACAGTAGTGCATATAGATTTGTTGTTCACAAGTCTGAAATATCGACTATCACAGTAGGAACAACAATCGAGTCAAGGAATGCCGTATTTCTCGAAAATACATTTCCTTGCAAGGACAAAGAAGAAGTCCCAAACAATTCTGAAACAAGAATTGAAGATGAGGCCACTAGTTCTAAAACAGTGGATAAAGCCACTAGTTCTAAATCCACGGATGAAGAGCCAAAATCACGCAAGCGAGTGAGACCTGATCCAAGTGATGCAGTACTAAGACGTGGTAGTAGAGTCAGAAAATCAAAAACGTTTGGTCCTGACTACATTGCTTTTATGTTGGATGAAGAGCCAACGTCAACAAAAGTAGCCTTCGATGGCCCAGACGGGTTACATTGGAGAGAAGCTGTTCAAAGCGAAATTGATTCAATTTTGCTAAACCACACTTGGGTGTTGGTTGATTTGCCCGAAGGTGCGAAACCTTTAGGGTGCAAATGGGTGCTTAAAAGAAAATTTAAGGCCGATGGAACAGTGGATAAGTATAAAGCCCGACTAGTTGTAAAGGGTTTTAAACAAAAGGAAGGACATGACTTCTTCGATACCTATTCACCTGTAACGAGGATTACATCTATCCGAGTGCTTCTCGCGATTGCTGCATTGCACAATCTTGAGATTCATCAAATGGATGTTAAGACTGCGTTTCTAAATGGTGAACTAGAGGATGAAATCTATATGGAACAACCCGAAGGGTTTGTAGTGCCCGGACAAGAGAAGAAGGTATGCAAACTGGTTAAGTCCCTCTATGGATTAAAACAAGCGCCGTTGCATTGGTACTTGAAGTTTGATAATGTGATGTTATCAAATGAGTTTAAAATCAACGAGTGCGACAAATGTGTCTATATTAAGAGCACTGATAACGGGTACGTTATAGTGTGTCTTTACGTTGATGACATGTTAATCATGGGTAGTAACACTCAAGTGATTAACGAGACAAAAGCCATGTTAAAGAGGAACTTTGACATGAAAGACATGGGTCTAGCCGATGTAATTCTTGGAATGAAAATTCTAAGAACATCCGATGGAATCATCTTAACTTAATCACATTATGTTGAGAAGATATTGAAGAAATTCAATGCCTATGATGGCGCGCCGGTTAAGACTCCAATTGAACTCAATGTTCACTTGAGCAAAAACAAGGGCGAACCCGTTGCACAAGAAGAATATGCACGGGTCATTGGGTGCATTATGTACTTAACTAATTGCACTCGGCCGGACATTGCTTGTGCCGTGAACAAGTTGAGTCGCTACACGAGTAATCCAAGCAAAGAGCATTGGAGAGTTCTTGTAAGGGTTTTGAGATATCTAAAACATACTCAAAATCATGGGCTACACTTTTCGAGATACCCCCCGGTACTTGAAGGGTACTGTGATGCGAATTGGATATCCGACAATAAGGACTCACTTTCAACAAGTGGATACGTCTTTACTATTGGGGGTGGTGCTGTCTCGTGGAAATCCACGAAACAGACATGTATAGCCCGTTCAACTATGGAATCAGAATTCATAGCTTTAGATAAAGCTGGGGAAGAAGCCGAATGGCTTAAGAACTTCCTTGAGGATATTCCAGGTTGGTGTAAGCCAGTGCCTCCAGTGTTGATTCACTGTGATAGCCAAGCCGCTATCGGGAGGGAAAATAATGGCTTCTATAACTGTAAGTCTCAACACATTCGTCGACGACATAATACCGTAAGACATTTGATCACAACAGGCGTGATTACAATTGACTATGTGAAGTCAATAGATAATCTAGCGGATCCGCTAATCAAAGGGTTAAATCGTGATCAAATGAATAAGTTGCTAGAGGAAATGGGTTTGAAATCCACAAACTAAAGAATTGTCATAGTGGTAACCCAACCATGATGACTGGAGATCCCAAGAACTTGGTTCAATAGGAAAACTAAGCTATGAGAGTTCGTGTGAAAAAACTCATCTACATCTATTCCCTAAAGAGCAATAGAGTGTTAAAAAACTTGCCTTGTGGTGAGGATAAGTCTATGACTTTTAATGATTCCTAAAGATCTCAAGGAGATTGAGTTCTCAAAGAGACCGAGTAGGGCAAGATACTCGAGTAGGAATCACCTATGTAAGTGTGAAGTGTGGCCGCTTCAAATTACACACTTATGAATCCAAAGTGGTGTCCAAGGCCGCAAAGGACACAAAATGTGAGAACGGATGAGGTTGAGGTGTTTAAGTGTTAACACCATTGACTAGGTGCACGTCATGGGGGACTAGTTCAAAGCATCGTGCTACTAGGCCGCCTGTGTATCCGATGGCGTTGACTATGGAAGGTTCAAAGCTAAAATCTACCTATCCTTATGCTTATATACCTCTCGAGGGTTGAGCTTGGGTCTGCATGCATATGCATCTGGCTATTTCCACTCATGTGGGGGATTGTTGGAATCTATGTTCGGTCAATGAACTCTGACCAATTATAATTTCAACGAGACATTTAATTTTGTAAAATTAAATGACATAGCGTCGATCTACGTTCGGAGTAGATGACCGTGGTATATTTATTTTCTCAAATCCGATTCCCGGTGAGTGAGAAATAATTGATTAAAGTTGTGCAAAATTGCAAACTTAATGAGCAATGAGAGAAGCTTAGGGAATAATTAAGAGAGTTAATTATCACACATTGAAAGTTACAACCTTATTAAACTAGTATTTAATAAGAAGGATTATTACATGTAACAATTATAGTGGACTAAGATGGGCTGTAAGAGCCCACACGCGCGCACACGCGCGCGCCGCCCGCCCCGCCGCGAGCCGCGAGCCTCGAGCCTGTGCCCGCGCCCGTGCTCGTGCTCGTGCCCGTGCCATTGTCCTTTTCCTTGTCCTTGGACTTGGATCTTGGATCTTGGCAATTGGTCTTTGGGCTGTTCTTTGGGCCTAGTTGTGGGCTTGGCCCACGGCTAGTGGGTCTATTTCTTTTTAGACCACCACCGTTTCCACGTCAGCCGAGCCAAGCGGGATGACACCTCGTCAGTATGACACGCGGTAAGCCAACGTGGCTGACACGTGATAGTCCACGTCATGAACGAATCTAGAAGCTTCTAGATTCAGACTCTCAGCTCTGTTCGTCAGCTCGTAACGGCTTGTAACGCTTCGTAACCGACGACCGTTACGGTCTAGCATTGATGATAGCCATCAAGGCTGTGTTGACCCCTGCAGTGAACTGAGCCTATAAATAGGCTAGCCATTACATGCATTCTACACACATCAAACACTGGAAAGCATTCTGCATCATAAGCTCTCTCCCTCTCTGCATTGTTTTTCTGTCGAAAGCTCTGCCCTCTCCTCCATCCAGTTCGCCGGAGCTCTGTTGATAGCGGTGCCGCTTCACCAGAGACGTAGCCGTTTTATCTTTGGGGACGAAATGCCAATCCGAAGAGCACTACCGGGCGTATCTCGTCTTGCGGAAAGAGGTCTCCTCGACTCGGCTATTTCCTGTTCTACGGTTTATAGTTTCGATTTCCGTTTGTAATTTTCGTTTCAGTTCTTTTCTGTATTCCTTCTTGGGTTGTATTACGCCCGGTTATCTCTTGTAACTCCATAAGACCAACACAACTTTCCTTCGCCGTTTTTGGGAGAACTTATTTTTATAGAAACCTCAATCAACCCAGTTTTAAACCTGTCCAAAGCATCCAAATCAAGATCAGCAGCAAAAGACTAGAACAAACCACCAAGTAAATCGAAATATTGTAACCGAGGATGATCAACAATGAATTTTCCAAATTGAAGACAAGAAATGACTTAACATTGTCTATTTGCCAAACTAATTTGATATCAACACAACCTCCATACACAAATAGCATAGTAATAAAATATCTTCACAATATCCCAAGACCATATACATCCCTTCAGCGATAGAGACTGCACCGACGCAAAATTACCTCTTATCAAGTAACACTACAGTTCAAAACTGAGACGGTCTTCAAGAAGTCTAATTCATCTCTAACAGTCACCGACTTGAATCCCAAAGTCACTAAAAATGACAGTTTGGAAGATGAAAGAGTAATAATTGTGGGAATAAATATAAATAAACTTGACTTTTTGTAATGAAAATATTTCGATATTATGTAGAACACTCTAGATATTAGGTATTTTAGGAGAATTATCTAGATATCGAATTCTCTAGATTATAAATATTATTTAAGAAAATATTTAGATTTTTATAGAGAAAAATTTAGATATTTAGAATATAAAATGAATGAAGTCGAGATTTCTGGAACAAATTAGGATGGCTATAAATATAAGAGAATTGTAACATTTTGTACAACTTGAGAAGTTCGAAAATAAAGAGTCACCTCTCCTAAACCATTTTTCATGTATTCCAGAGATAAGTGAGTAAAAAACATGGTACCAAAGAAGAAAAACAAGAAACAATGAAATAATGACTATAAAAATGAATTCAAAGAGTGGAGTTGAAGTCTGGGAATTCACAGCATTTTGGGAGAGGGTAAATTTCAGTTACCTAGGAAATTTCAATGGAGTGCTCGATAGAATGCAAACATCGATAATTTGGGGCGGAAAGGGGAGAATCCAGAGCGCGTGCTTCGATAATTTGGGGGGAAACGGGAGAATATAATCAGCCTCATTCGATTCAAATAAGAGTAATTCAGTAAAGCAATTTGTGAAAAAATTTAATAAATACGATTAATTTAATAAATTGGGAAGTCATAAGTAATTTTGGGATAAAAATTTAAATAAAGATCTCTAAAGATCTTTCTAAATGAGAGAATTTTATTTTAAAGATCTCTAATATCACAAAACATGAATTATAAAGTAGAAATTGGTAAGATCTGAGGTTCTTGATCATCAGCATGAGAGATGTGGCTCTACCGAGAAAAATGAGCCTTCCAGATCTGGGGTTGTCTTTTAGATCTCGGAGCAACCTATAATAATCCTGAAAAACAAGTAAGATGGATTTACAAGGCAGTGTGCTAAAAAGTAAAGCCGATAGAAACTTATCAGATCCATATGAAAAAAGAAAACTAGGCTTCGAGGTCCTTCCGCAGCTGCATCTGCGCTTGTCGATTGTTGTAACTATTGATGGCCTACCCTGGACATGGAGAGGTCGTCGGGAGCGGTTTGGTTCTAACGGCATAGAAGGAACCGCAACCATGGCTTTCACACATAGATATTTTTGTCATGACCACATTTTCTAAGGATAGAATACACAGTTTATCACGACTAGGGGAGGGTTAAAGAAGTGGGAAAGAAATGAAAAAACAACGCAACATACCATAGATCGAAATAAATGGGAATAACACGAATAAAATTAGAAGATCATCTCAACAATAATCCACTCAAAAGGAATAGTATCTCATCAACTTAAAACTGACAAAATAATGATCTTAAAACAGTGTAAAATTCGAGCACATCAAGCGTTCGCTGGACGTGTTCTCCTTTCAAGCACAAATTTCCGAGACGGGCTGCTACATGATCACCAGTCGTTGAGTAAGGTCCAGTGGACCACTGGCTGGCTCGAATGCTCGAGACTTCAAACTTTGAATTTTATGTTTTTTTAAGCTCTATTTTGCACATTTCTCACAAAATACGTCAAAATACCAAAATGGATAAAATGTATAAATAATGGACATGAATTGCAACTGTAACACTCAAAACGAACCAAATAATACAACCCAGGTCACTGATGCACTATTTTTTAGCATTATTAATACCTGCAAGTATACATAATAGAAATAGTATAGCCAAAGATCAGTACCGGATATCGAACACGGGGAAGGCAAACACAGACTGTCTATCTTCTTCTAAGACTCAATACTATATGGAGAATCAAGAGAATTTTGAAAACTTTTTAAAAACTGAAAGCAATAGAAAGTAAATAACAACTGATTGCAAATAAAACACGGAGATAAAATATAGAGATAAGGGAATTCCAGGGATGTGTGTTCACAGTTATGGTTATACAAATTCCAAACTACAATACCCTAGCATAGTT
>NC_062969.1:29148347-29218256 GCF_023119035.1 Salvia hispanica
CATTTCGCTCATTTAATTTTTGAATTTCGCTCCAGATTCACTCCAGATTTCACGCTCTTCTCATCGGTTTCTTCTCAGCGATTTTCGATTCTCTCCTCTTCTCTGCGATTTTGTTTCCATATGCTCCAGATTTTGTTTCCATATTTCTCGCTTATTTTGTTTCCATAGGCTCCAGATTTTCTTCCGATTTGATTCATTTTCCATAGTCTTCAGATTTTGTTTCCATATTTCTTGCATAATTCATTATTTTCATTGATTACTTGTTCAATTGCCGTCACAAATTTTTTCGATGGAGTTTGTAGGAAATACCGAAGGTAACAATCAGTCTCTATTATTTAGCTTATTGATTGTTTTGCTTCATGTATTCAATTTGATTTTAGATTAATATTATGTATTGCTGATTATGTGTTATACCTCAAGTTTATTGAATGGATCAATTAATAAATGTTTTGAATGGATCATTTTATCATTTTCAGAAACTATCATTTTATGCACCCAAAGTATCATTTTATCAAGCAAAGACACAATTTCTACATTTAAACAGATCAACCAAACACATAGCAACACACACACACATACAAAAACACAGAGACACACACAACAACACACACACAAACACAGCAGCAGTAGCATCAGGACACACACACAAACAAACATAAAGTATCATTTTATCCCATGAAACTATCATTTTATCCCATGAAACTATCATTTTATAATGTAAACTATCATTTTATCCCATGAAACTATCATTTTATCTCATATCCCATGAAACTATCATTTTATAATCTGAAACTATCATTTTATCAAGGGCAATTATCATTTTATCTTTTGAAACTATCATTTTCTAAATTTCAATGAGTTCAAAAAAGCAGAGAGGGCATAACTTGTCACTTAAGTAGAACAAAACACTATTCACAAAGTATCATTTTATCATTTTCAGAAACTATCATTTTATGCACCAAAAGTATCATTTTATCAAGCAAAGACACAATTTCTACATTTAAACAGATCAACCAAACACATAGCAACACACACACATACAAAAACACACAACAACACACACACAAACACAGCAGCAGTAGCATCAGGACACACACACAAACAAACATAAAGTATCATTTTATCCCATGAAACTATCATTTTATAATGTAAACTATCATTTTATCCCATGAAACTATCATTTTATCACATATCCCATGAAACTATCATTTTATAATCTGAAACTATCATTTTATCAAGGGCAATTATCATTTTATCTTTTGAAACTATCATTTTCTAAATTTCAATGAGTTCAAAAAAGCAGAGAGGGCATAACTTGTCACTTAAGTAGAACAAAACACTATTCACAAAGTATCATTTTATCATTTTCAGAAACTATCATTTTATGCACCCAAAGTATCATTTTATCAAGCAAAGGCACAATTTCTACATTTAAACAGATCAACCAAACACATAGCAACACACACACACATACAAAAACACAGAGACACACACAACAACACACACACAAACACAGCAGCAGTAGCATCAGGACACACACACAAACAAACATAAAGTATCATTTTATCCCATGAAACTATCATTTTATAATGTAAACTATCATTTTATCCCATGAAACTATCATTTTATCCCATATCCCATGAAACTATCATTTTATAATCTGAAACTATCATTTTCTGAATTTCAATGAGTTCAAAAAAGCAGAGAGGGCATAACTTGTCACTTAAGTAAAACAAAACACTATTCACAAAGTATCATTTTATCAAGCAAAATCACAATTTCTACATTTAAACGAGGGTTTGATGTTAGAGAAATTGCATGGAGCGTCAAGTTTCCTTCTTTCCCACCAAATTTTAGAACGAAATGACAATTTTGCCCTTAATATTTGATAAAATGATAGTTTTGTTTGATAAAATGATAGTTTTGTTAGATTAAATCTAGACCACATATTTTAAAAATGTGTGGTGGAGATTTAGTTATAGGGTTATTACACAAATTGGGGTTATCATTATAATGCACCCCTATATATATATATATAATCACACATATATTATTTATTGTGCAAGCAATAATATAAATATGCAATAATAATAAATAAAAATGTGTAAATATGTAAAATGATGCATGTTCCCGGTCAGGGATGTCACACCTAGAATCCTATGAGTTTAGTTACACATAGTGGAATAAGCTAAACACATATATTGAAGAGAGAACAATTTGAACATAAAACTAAAGCAAATAAAACTCGTAGGTTGAATCCTTGTCGTTCTTAATGTTCTTGAAATCCTTCTTCAACTCCTTGCACAATGACATACTCTAGCTTTTAATCTCTGGGAATTTATGTTGCAAAAAGAAGCTCTCTCTTTTGATGAAGCTTGAGGTCCTATTTATAGGGAAAGTCAATCCAATTGTAGAAGGAAAAGATCTTCAAAATATGGTAAATCTTGGAGCAGATCTAGGTCAAGTCGGATTCGCCGCCTTCACCAGCGGGCCGCCGCACCTTGGCCGGCGGTCGCCACGTTGGAGTCCAGAGACTCTGTCATTTCGGCGGCGGACCGCCGCATGACTTCCGACGGTCGCCGGGCGAGACTCCTTTCCAAGCGTAAATTTCCGAGGCGGGCCGCTGCATGATTCTGACCGCTGGGCGCCGGCGGTCGCCGTACAACCTTGCAGCAGTCGTCGGTCGTCGTCGACTCCAGATTTCCAAACTTTTCGTTTTGACTCCCTTTTTCGGCTCATTTATGCACATTTCTCACAAAACATGTCAAAATACCAAAATAGATAAATTGTGCAAATAATCGACATGTAAAGTGACTTTGACATTAAAAACGGACCAAATAATGGCCATAAAACCGTGCAAAATCCGAGTGTATCAACTCCCCCAAACTTACATTTTTGTTTGTCCTCGAACAAAACAATAAAGACACAAGAATAGACGCACGGAATGCACAAGGACTAGACGTCATAATTGTCTCGAAAGATGAAAGATCAGATTAAGCATGTATTAACGCAATCAAATCAAGCAAGGCTTATTAGTGCACTTTCATTACTAACTCGTAGAACACCTTGAATTCAGGCACTCACATATGGAAAACTTCCAAAGATGGGAAGTGTTCTCTCACTCTCAAAGTGTATAAAGGTAATGTGTATATAACTCTCAATCATGCATCATGCAAAGTTTACCATAGGCTTGCTCAAAGTCTAATCACTCCTCTACTAGATGTGATTAAGCATCAAAAGTCCGAAAGGTCTTTATCTTTGGTTGTAATGTAGGCTCTTTGGTAGGTGAGAAATATTTAGCTAAAAAGTGACTCAAAATAAAAATATCCCAAGTAGAGTTAAATTGACTCCACTTTTCTAAAAACCCAAAGACACTTTCAACACTTTGTTTTTCTCCTTCAATCCTTTTATATTCTTTTTCTTTTTCACAACCTTTCACATTTTTTTTTCTTTTTCAACCTTTCTTTCTCTTTTATAGGCATCATTTCTAAGATCAAGGACATAATTTGAATTTTTCTATTTCATAACTTGTACTTTCTTTACATTTAAGCACACCACTACTTTCCTCCTTATCTCTCCAATTCCTTCATAAAACAAGATAACAAAAGCTAACTAACCCAAGGAATTGTCCCCATTATTTTGGCTTCCAAAGAAAAGGCTTAAAGACTCAAAATTGGCTCCAAAGGAAAAAATTTTGAAAATTTGAGAGGGTCAAAAATTTTGGATAAAAGTAGGCTAGAAAAGATGGCCAATCATCCTCCTAAATCAACTTAAACACTATGTAAACTTAGGTAGACTAGGAGCAAGTTCTAGAAACATATACACGAATACAAATAAATCACACAAGAAAGAAATTAAGGCTCAAATCCTCACAAGGTATAAAACATGATTCTAGGCGAACAAGCAATTCACTAATTATGAACCTTTTCACCAAACCATCAAATCAAAACGTCAAGCCATACTTAAACATGGATGGAATGTAATATCATCGGCAATTCAGTCTAAAGTGTGTCCCTAAGCATGCGTGTTTCTAAGTTCTTCACGTTAAGTTCACGACATGGATTCAAGAAAACATTTTTAGAACACAAAATTCTCCTACGGGGTTTTGAAAAACAAAAAGCAAAAACTTAAAACAAAAATAAAACCCTAAAACAAAAGCCTAAACTCACGGTCCACCACTTCATTCTCCCAAACTTATTTACAACAAAGTGTAAGATAAGTTTGTAGAGTCGGTAGGGACGTGAGTAAACTACTGAAAAGAAAAACATACCTTGAAAAAATTCGCGTAGAAGTAGCCAAACTTGCACTCACATAAGTAAAAACCAGAAAATCAACAATTATGTGCAAGTTTATGTATCATAGCATCCTATTAGAAAAATGGATGGATGAATAAGGCCAAAATGGCCAGGAAATATCTCCAAGTTTGCGGGAATAGATGAATAAGGCCAAAATGGTCAGGAAATATCTCCAAGTTTGTGGGAAGTCAGAATCATGATAGGGAAGTTGTTTCCAATATTTGTCCCTAAGTTCACATGTTTCTCATATACTTTTATTTACATTTTTTTTTTACTTAGAACCTCTAGGACTCTCACCTCTATACATTATAACCCCAAAGCTCCATTACAACCCAAAGAAAGGCTTTAAGGCACTATCTTGTGTTTGTAGAACTCAAAGCATCTATGGTTCAACATAATGAGTGAATGGTATTAACATCTCTGATAAAAAATGAGTTACCGAGTGAATTCAACAGTTGGTAAAAATGAAGGCTATGTTGACAAACTGATCAAATTGAACAAGGGAGGTGGAGGAATCAAAGACTGTTGACAATTGGATTGATCTTAAACTTGTGGGGACAGTTGCTACAAGTTAAGCTAGTTTTATGCATATACTCCCTCCGTCCCACAAGAATATGCACTCTTTCCTTTTTAGCCCGTCCCACAAATATATGCACTTTCTAATTTTGGAAACTATTTCTCTCTAATGAGGTGGGACCCATTCCCCACTAACAGTACTTTATTTACTTTTTCTCTTTACCATCTCTTGCTTTACCAATTTTGCATTAAAACTCGTGCTGAACCCAAAGTGCATATTCTTTGGGGACGGAGGGAGTATGTGTTAATGTGTTTTTGTTTATATGAGTCTTTTTGTGTTTTAGTCAGTCTAAGTCTTTTCTTTTTAGTTTTCTTCTAGTGTCGGTCAAAAGAGGAACCATGCATTGAAACTTGTCTCTTCTCTTTTATCTTGTTCTTTTATACTTGAGGACGAATATGGCTTAAATGTGAGCAGTTTGGTAAGGCATTTCATGCATTGGTTATTGGGTAAGTTTACATGCTTTTGGGGGAGATAATGCACAAATTGTGAGTTTTAGTGTGCAGGTTGCTGCTGGATCAAGTAGTCGTGCAAACTGACTGATCAAACGTAGATTGAGTAAAAAGGAGTTAAATTGCAGAAAAGCCACCCAACTAATCAAGCGGAGCAGGCGTTGCAAGGAGGGGGACCGTGGAGATAGAATTCGAAGACACCATTTATTTTAAGGGCACAAATGTCAAATCATGGAAGGCATATCCTAGGTATTTGAGCCTTAAGCCGTACTATATAAGGGGAGCAACATGAAGGAAGAAGAGAGCGGCTAGAGGGAGCTCACCATTCTACACACAGTCACATACTAGTTCTTAGAGAGTTCTTAGCTGCAAGTCCACTCCAAATCCTATTTCAAGCTCTTTGCCTCCTAGCTCGGAGGGGAGAGCACCTTAGTTCCGTCCATTCCAACATTTCGTCGTAGTTCCACAGCTCCAAGGAGCGAAGATACAATCTTTACATTCATGTTTTGATGCATTTGGTTTCGTTTCTTGAATATTTCCCTGGTTAGAACATCTTAGCTTAAGAATCTCTTAGTATTTAGTTGTTGGCTTGAGTATTTTCGTTTGGAGCCTTGAATATGGTTTATTTTCTGAAGCTATGGAAGTTTTTGTTGGATGTTTTTCGCAATTGGTAGTTAGATCTTGAGATGTTGAGCATTGTTTATATATGTTGGATGTTATTCGCAATTGGCAGTTGTTAGGATGTTTTAGATCTAGCTTGTTAACATCTGATTTCGTAGATCCTTGTTAGTTAGCGTTTGAACTCATAGATCTAGGATGTTCTATTTTGGAAATGGCATGATTATGTCTTGTTTCTGTTTGTTCGATGCTCTAGTTGATCAGTTAGCGTAGATCCAGTAGTTCTTAGCTTAAATTTCTTGTTCGCATTTCGTTTTGAAGCATGCTCTGTTTTTACTTTGTTTTAGCATAGTTATTTGGAGAAGATGAAGAAGGAGGTAGTTAGAGAATCGGATCTGCAATTATCTTATGTTTTTTCTACTTTTACAGCTTTTTGTGCCAACCCAGCCGTAGATGAAATATAAACCAAAGTCGTTACTAACACATCCCTAGAAGTCAATAGATTTAGGTGCTCATAGACAAATAAACTAAACTCATAGTTTGTAAGAAACCCTAGAAACATAAGAACTAAGATGATAGAACTCAAATGTTGAATCTCGTAGTCTTGATCTTCTCTTGATTCCAAGCTTCAAACTCCAAGTACGATGGAAAGATGATTAACAGTGGAAGGAACTCTCAAATATAATTCTATAGTGTAATATGTAGCAAAAGGTTCATCTGACGAAATTTGAGGGGGTATTTAAGTCTCCAAGTCATGTATGATAATATGGTAAATCTTCTATCCCAGTTAGGTAAGTTTTGGAGAGAAATTATGTAAAATAATGTGTCTCCCGATTCTAGCGAACTGTTGGGCAACTTCCAGCGGTCGCTGTGAACTTTTCTGGAACTATCTGTACTACTAATCTACTATGAGCAGTCAATGTGCACAATCCAGCGATCACTGAACGTGTTCCTCTTTTAGGCACGATATCCAAGATGGGCCTTTACAGGGACAACGGTGGATGAGCACCAGCGGCTGCTGAGTAAGGTCCAGCAGACCGCTTGCTGGCTCGAATGCTCCAGCCTTCAAACTTCGACTTTTAGGTATCTTTTTAGGCTCTATTTTGCATATTTATCACAAAACACATTAAGATACCAAAATAGATAAAAATATGCAAATAATGAACATGTAATTCAACTTTGACATTCAAAACAGACAAAATCCGTGCGTATCACACCTATCTCTTAATTCAACTTTTCAACACAATCTCTTAATCTCCGTGACCAAAAGTTTTGCCCCAACGTAGTTGGGACGGCGGGAGTAGTATGCATTCCCCCGCGTTCTACTAACCCACTTTCCTTTTTGGTATGTCCAAATCAAGATTACTCATTACTAAATTGAAATCACTTTTATCTTTACTTTTATCCCCCTCCCTTAGAGCATTCACAATAGAGGCGCCATCCTGCCGCTGTGCGGTCAACGCCTATTAGAGGAGGAGTGCCTTTGGTGTTGTAGGGGCGCCGTCCGCGTGGCGGCAGGACGACGCTCTTATTGTGAATCCTTTTACCTCTATATACACAACTCATTTTACTTCATTTTATTCACACCTCTCATTCTCTCGAGTATAAACACCAACAATTAAAATAATTTATATTAGAGGGTTGTTTGGAGGATTCTCTTATTGTGAATGCTCTTACTTTACTCTCTTCACTTAGAGCATCTCCAACCAATTACACTAAATTCAAACTCATTTTACTGTAATGTCACATCCACTCCCACCATTTAAAGTAAACTTAAACTTAAAAGAATATTGTCTATTTTATGCCTCTTTCACTCATAAAATTTGAATTTTTTTTTTATTTTGATTTAGTGCAAACCTAATAATAGATTTTTTATTAAAAAATGAGATTGATTTTGGAGTACCATTAGAGCTAATTATCTACTCCCTCCGTCCGCTATTAGGAGTCCCGGTCACTTTTGCACACTCATTTTGTAAAAATGATACTCCCTCCGTCCCTTATTAGGAGTCACTCTTTGACCGGACACGAGTTTTAAGAAATGTAAAGAAAAATTGGTTGGAAAAAGTTAGTGGAATGTGGGATCCATTTTTTTTATATTGGTTTTATAATAAAATGTGAGTGAATTGAGTTAGTAGAATGTGAGACCTACTTACTTATTTATGGTAAAAATAAAGTGTGACTCTTAATTGGGGACGGACAGAAATGGAAAAGTGTGACTCTTAATGGGGGGACGGAGGGAGTAATAAATACTCTCTCCGCCCCCATAATTTGTCACCATTTGACCCAGCACGGGTTTTAAGAAATGTAATAGAAAGTGGGTTGAAAAAGTTAGTGGCATGTGAGTCATACTTTTATATATTAGTTTTACAATAAAATGTGAGCGAGAATGAGTTAGTGGAATATGAGGTCCACTACCAAAAATGGTAAAAGTGAAATGTGACAAATTTTTAGGGACGGACGAAAAAGGAAATAGGTGACAAATTTTCAGGGACGGAGGGAGTAGTTAAAGTGGAGAAATGGTAAAACAAGAGAGAGAATAACTTAGAAAAGACTTTTCTCAATATTATTCTCTATCTTACTTTACTATTTCTCCACTTTAACTATTTATTATCATTTTTATAAAACAAGTGCACAAAAGTGACCGGCACTCTTAATGACGGACAGAAAGGGAGTATCATTTTTAAATGTACCATTAAATGGTCTTAATGTATAGAGTAAAATAGCATAAAATCTCAGATCACCCAAGAAATCACGCAAGAAAGAGATATCTCCCCGTCGAACCAATATATTTTTATCATGTTTACTTGACTTAATGCACAAATGGTCTACAAAATCCCATATAAATTTCGTAACTAATTTTTGTTCTTCAATCTCAATCCTCAGAATCAAACTATCCAAAACCCCAATGCGATTTTCCCTCCTTCCCAAGCTATACCATTCACCTGCACTTCGACTTCTTCCACCTTTTTATCGCCGAATACGCTTCAACTATATGTCAACTGATTTACCGGAACCAAAGCCCTCTATCACTGCTGCTGAAAAAGTCCAGAAATTTCAGCAAGTTTTTCACTCCAGCCCCGCCGGTAACTAAATTCTAACCAAATCGTTCAGAAATTTTTGTCTGGGTTCTTTTTTCCCTTGATCGTTGAGAAAAATCGGATTATTTTAATGTGAATTTTCAGATAGTTGGGACAAATGCTGGGACGAAGGTCTGACGCCTTGGGATTTGGGGAACCCTACCCCAGTTCTTGTACACCTTCACAACACTGGATCACTTCCAAAGGGTAGAGCTCTTGTTCCTGGCTGCGGCAGTGTATGTCTCTCTCTTTCTCTCAAATTTCGATTACTTCAACAGAATGTGGATGTTTATATTTAATTTTAGGGAACATTGGTTTCTAAAATCATGAAACTTTCAAAAAGTTGGGATTTTCCCACGAACTTTCAACTTGCCAAATAATATCACGAACTTTACCCGAGTTTGTTATTTTCCCCCAACGAAAAAATTCCGGTTATATTAATGGATTGAAGAACAATTTTGGAGGGTACTATCCTCAAAGATTGAAGAACTTGAAGCTCTCGAAGTTGATGTCAAGAAATTACGAAAAAAAACTCGCGGTAAAGTTCGTGGGAAAAACCCAACTTTTTGAAAGTTCCATGAAATTAAGGGCTAATATCCCAGACAATTAATTCATGAGAAGAGGGGTGTCTCAAAATTTGGTGTTGTGGATCGGTTGATGTATAATTTGTTTTGTGTTTTACTCTGTTAACAGTAATACTAATGTCTAATGGAAAATAAACCAAGCCATTAAACAAGATATGAAGCAAGTATAGAGAAATTCCCTCAGAAGATTGTATTGGATTGAATGATCTGATTACAAAGATAAATACTAATAAATAGACCCAAGAGAAGGATCTCGGATCATGCATTTCTTAACCCTTAAAGCATCTAAATCTAGACTATTCAGTCAGAGAGCAAACATCACAGCCGAAAATGGATTATTTCTGCTTTGCTCCAGCTCGTGCTGCCACAATCACAGCTGGAGCTGCTTCCACCACATCATTCTTGAGCGAAGATTGTCTATTCTCGGTTTTCAATGGACCAGCTGCTTGATCATGTACACGTTGACTCTCTTTATCAGTCTCCATGCTTGCAGCTTGATGATCCACTTGGCTAGGTTTACTAACAATGTTGTTATGCTGCAGTTGTAATGTTGTATTATATGTCGATTTTTAACCGCTTTTTCAATGGTTGGGATGTATTTAGTTTGTGATTTCATCTTTCTGTTCCCTTTTTTTACATTTTCTCTCTCTAGTTTGGTTATCAATTAGAAACTTCTATTTATGCAGGGTTATGATGTAGTGGCAATGGCGTGTGCCGAGCGTCATGTTGTAGGTCTGGATGTATCAGACATTGCCATTAAGAAAGCAATAGAAGTAAGACTTGCTTTTATGATTTTTCATCAATAGACATTTATAAAAATTTGCAACTTGCCTTATGGATTTTGATGAAATTTGACTTGATGGTAGTCTAGAAAAAAGACTTCGGATTGTCACTATTTTGATCTAAAGTATACAGATGTTATTTGAAGTAATTTTGTGTTGTTTTTCTGTGTTATGTGATTAAAGTACTCGTTCTAGCAAACCGAACAACTGGTTTTGTTTGTGTCGAGTGATATCTATCTGTATATTTTCTGAGCTGACTTAACGAGAAGATTACAGCAAATAGTATTTGTGTGTAATGTAGTCCACAGTAGGATTATGTTTCTTTCTTCAAAACTCCATTTTTTAGTGAGTAACCTCATGGGATTGCAGTGACACGTGGTATAACTCTAAAATTTAACTAAGCATTATATTCTACTCCCTCCGTCCCAAGGAAGATGACCCCTTCCTTGGGCAGAACGAGATTTTATGCAACTTTATTTTGTGTGTTATGGAGAGAATAAAGTAAGAGAGAGGGAATAAAGTAGAAATAAAGGTGTTTCTATTTTTTAGTAATGAGTCATCTTGGTTGGGACAAACCAGAAAGGAAAGTGGATGGGATGGAGGGAGTATGTGATTTCTTTTTTTCATCTTCCAGCTGAAACATTAGTTTCGTAATCTGTAGTTTTCGTCTACAATGTTGTTAAATCCTCACTATGATCGTTGCATTACATTGTAGTTGTCGTCTGGCTCACCAAATGCACAGCACTGTACTTTCTTAAAGACAGACTTCTTTACTTGGTGTTCGGATCAGCTGTTTGATCTCATTTTTGATTATACGTAAGTTTCATCTGTGGTGCATTCAAGATATTAGTATGTTGTGATTTCATCAATGTTCATTAGGTTATGTCGCTATGATATTGTCTCTACAGGTTTTTCTGTGCCATCGAACCCGAGCTAAGATCATTATGGGCCAAGAAAATGTCTAACCTTCTGAAACCGGATGGGGAGCTCATAACACTAATTTATCCAGTTAGTCAGGAATTTTACTGTCCTTCAATATTTTTCATATATTTTGTACTTCCGTAATCTGATCATTTATGCATTTTGCATATTCTCGACTTTGTCAGATAGATGACCATGAGGGCGGCCCTCCATTTAAAGTATCAGTTGCCGAGTAATTTCCACTCTGACTCACTTCTAGTCTTCTAGTATTTATGTGTTGAATTTTGAATACCTATCTTTCTCTTTACAATTTGGCTCCATACAAGCCTTGGTGTACTTTTGTTGAAAAATTCTTCTATCTACGCAGTTATGAAGAGGCATTGCATCCTGTTGGTTTCGAAGCAACACAGATTTCAGAGAACGAGCTGGCCATTGCTCCTCGAAAGGTAAAATATTATGTGTGAAATCTGTCGTCCTTCACATGTTGCTTAGAGGGTCTTTGGTTGAGCTAGTAAGCTCCTTCAAACAGCTTATTAATGGATGTTGCTTGAAGGGTGTTTGGTCGAGCTAGTAAGCTCCTTCAAACAGCTTATAAATGGTATAGAGCTTATAAGCTCTTGAGAAATGTTTGGCAACATTAGCTCCTAAATAACTTATAAGCTGTGAAAATAAGCTCCAACAGCTTATAAACTCATTTCTCTTTCTAACACACAATCTCTCTTGAACTCATAATAAGCTCAATTAAATTTGACAACTTATAAGCTCTCAACACATTATATCCTATAAAATCTTCAAACATTTAATAAGCTTTTGGAGCTTATAAGCTGTCTAAAATAAGCTTAGCCAAACACTCGGTCATGTTGTTATGTGGATGTATACAAATCACTAGCTCTTGGAATATACAACTCGAGCATACTTTGAGTAAGAGATTAGTTCAGAATTAGGATGAGGGCAGCACGAAGATATAATAAGTTAATAACCATATTTCCGGTTTAACGTATGCTAAATTTGCTACATTTCTGAAACATTGTTCTTGAATCTTTGACAGGGACGAGAGAAACTAGGGAGATGGAGAAGATCTCTACACCATGCCTCGCTTTGATCATGCACTGCAGATAAACACCATTTTTTCGGGATAAAGATCCATATATTGTACTACTTCGCCTCTCTATCTTGTTTCGGTTGTTTCAGTCATAAAAAAGGCAATCTTTGATGAAACATATTCTAAAAAGTTATTTCCAGATTTAACATACTATTGTAACGATCAAGGTCAAATTTTTGGCTGTTGTATGCTCAAGTGTTGTAATTAATATGTTTGCAGCAAGGTCAGAAGCTCCCCATCGCTTTCTATTCTCATCTCTAAATTAGAAATCTGAACTCTGTAATGCGTATGATTTCCCAAAAATGGTAATTTCTTCCATTATTCTGGTAAGTCACATACATGTTGCAAGTTTTGGAAAGAATTTCATGTTGCAAGGTTTGGGAAGAATTTTGATCATACATTCTAACTGGACTTGCCTAGAGTTTTGAACATACTTGATGAAGGATTAAGGGGTTCTGTTTAGGATGAATGTCTGGAGTATTCTCATTTGTAGTGAACAGATAGTCGATATTGCATCTCGTGTAAGAGAAAAAACAACACTGTCCGGGAAGAAAGGTCAAGGCTTCGCAGCAGTACGGTGATTCTGATGATGACTTCAAGTTTCCTAGACGACATCCATGCTTCATTCCTCAAGTGAATGCGAGTAGTATGCTCCATGATTATGATGATGACATTATGCTGCCTATGCCAATTTTAAAAAAACGCATACATAAAATTCGTTTTCAAAGACGCATACACCAACACACTGTCTCCCTAAAACATAAATTTCCCTTTTGGGAACCTTTAACGTAGACTCGCCTCAAGTAGAGAAAAGATTGGTGTAAGGAAGTTGAATAGTGTTAAGGATCAAAAATCACACTCTTTTGTCTCATAAAATTAGTTTCATTTTTCTATTACGTCCTACAGATTATAGTGTCTTTCGATATTTGATTGTAGTAATATTTTCTCTTATGAGGTGAGTCATATTTTTTACTATTATTACTTCAATTACCTTTTCATTCTATCTCTCTCGTACTTATCAAAGTTCTTATTAAAACTCAGTCATTCCTAAAGTCACTGTTTTTATGCTATAAAGAAATTTTTTTGAAAGGCTAGTAATTAACACCATAATCAGTCTTTCTTTAGTATTTAAAAAATGCATCAAATATAAGAGAAAAATACTCTAAGTTGATTCACATCAATCAAATAAAACAAAGTTGTTTTGGTTGAGTTATCATTCCGATTTGTCAAAACGATATTGTGTTCTTCCACCTAAATTATCCGAAAAGCTATTTAGAAATGATTTTTACCAGAATGGTAGAACAAATTTCGTTACTTTCTTGACCAATTTTAAAATTCAAATCTAAAATCAAACCACCTACCTGTCCTAGCATTCCCAAAATCTATGGTGTTTGCAACCGCCAACAACCTCCCTCAACTATTTTTGTTGTTCTGACTCTTTCTTTCACATCCCGACATTCACTCTCCCTCCCAATTTTCGCACAATGACCAACTTCTCTCCTCATTCCCACAAAACACCAAAATTCTTCAAACAAAGAATAAAATAATAATAATAATAATAACAGAAAAATGGACGATCTCCCCGTTGATCCCGACATCAATGCGCTGGAGGCGATTTCCAACTCGCCGCCGCGTCGGAAAACCCTCTACTACAGCCAGCAGCTGCGGACCATGACCGGAAGCCAGCAACCCCGCCACTCCAACCACCCCCGCAACCACAGCCTCGACGAGATCGACATCCTCGCCGCCGCCGCCGCCTCCGAAGAGGACGATTTCTACCGCTACCCCATCACCACCGGAAGCGCCGGCGGCGCCACCGACATGATGGATTACGTCGGCATGGCGGACGGCGCCAACGGCTTCGATGACTCCCAGCTCCTCCCCAACCAGCCCCTGCCTGAGTTCGTCGGCAGCAGCGGCGGCGCCGGGGTTTTCAAGGCCCCTATTCGAGCCGCGATGCACCCCAACCGGCCGCCCTGCCTCGAAATCCGACCTCACCCTTTGCGCGAATCTCAGGTTCGTTTCATCTAATGGACCGTTACAAAATGTCAACAGATAACAAAATAATACCAACAGAAAATGTCAACACAAAGGAAATATCAACATAATGTCAACCGTTAACAATGTGTCAAGATCATGCTATTATTTTGTCATCTGTTCACATTTTGTGTCAAGATCATACTATCAACCGTTAACAAGAGCAATGAAAATTTTGTACATAATTAATCATAATTTTGAAATTTTGAAAGGGGGGAAAATCCATAAAGACGATTGCAAGCACATGCACACAGCTGTGGGCAGGGCAGGAATCTGGTGTGAGGGTGTGGAAGTATTCAGACACATTCGACCCAGGGACTTTCACGGGGACAGCAGGGCGAAGGCTACCGAGGGGAGATGAGGAGACAGCCACGTTTCACGAGTCAGCGAGCACGTCTCAAACGCTCTCCTTGATGGTTGATGAAGGGACTAAGTTGGTTTGGAGCGGACACAAGGATGGTAAGGTCCGTTCGTGGAAGATGGACCAGCAGTTCACCGATGGCAACGCTTTCAAGGAAGGCTTCTCTTGGCAAGCACATAAAACCCCAGTTCTTTCCATGACAATATCCTTTTATGGTAACTTCTTTTTTCCTATTGATGATTCTTGTTGTAGTATTGAATGTGCAATATTTGAAAGATTCTGTTATTTCGTGTTGTGCTGATGATTTTCCACGTTGCTCGTCTAAGAAAGTGACCATTTCTTATAATCTCTGTGCTTGTGTAAAGGTGATATATGGACGGGCACAGAGGGTGGCGCGATAAGGATCTGGCCGTGGGAAGCTCTTGAAAAATCTCTTGGACTAACGCAGGAGGAAAGACGAATGGCTGCTCTGCTGGTGGAGAGATCAGCTATTGACTTGAGAGCTCAAGTCACCGTTAATGGCGTGTGCAACATTTCATCTTCGGATGTGAAATACCTGTTAGCTGACAATGTTAGAGCCAAGGTTTGGGCAGCAGGCTCTCAAACATTTTCACTATGGTAACGTCATCTCTATCGCATTCATCTCCGGCTCGTGAAAACAGAGAAATCTGATCATTTTTTGAATGAACAGGAATGCTCGGACGAGGGAGCTTCTGAAAGTATTCAACATAGAGGGTCAGATTGAGAATCGCGTAGACATGCCATCTCAAGAGCAGCCAGTCGAAGACGAGGTGAATGTGAAGTTAGTCTCAAAGGGGAAAAAGGACAAATCACAGGGCTTCCTGCAGAGGTCGCGCAATGCGCTGATAGGCGCTGCTGATGCTGTTCGTAGAGTAGCAAAGGGGGCGGGAGCGTTAGTGGAAGACACGAAGAAGATTGAAGCAATGATGATTGCTCCAGACGGTGCAATTTGGACGGGTTGCACAAATGGAGTATTAATCCTTTGGGACGGGAATGGGAACCGTGTGCAGGATTTCACTCGCCACCCTGCTGCTGTGCAGAGCATCTGCTCTCATGGTTCGAGGATATGGGTTGGATACGCAACGGGGAACATCCAGATACTAGACCTTGAAGGAAACCTAGTAACCGGTTGGGTTGCGCACAACGAGCCCATTATAAAGCTAGTCGTCGGCCACGGGCATCTCTTTAGTTTAGCCACACACGGTGGCATTCGGGGGTGGAACATATCATCTCCGGCGTCCACGGATAGCATATTGCGGAAAGAACTATCGGAACGATCGGCCATGTATACGAGACGGGACAAAGTGACCATTATGGTTGGGACATGGAATGTAAGCCAAGGTAGAGCTTCTCCAACGGCTCTCAAGTCGTGGTTGGGATCTGCAGTGTCGGATGTTGATATTGTCGTTGTCGGGCTGCAAGAAGTGGAGATGGGTGCGGGTTTTCTTGCTATGTCTGCGGCAAAAGAGACAGTATGCCTATAACTACATCAAATGTGTGAATTTCGATTATTTTTTACAATTAGATTGACAAAAAATTTACTATTGAGTTTGCATTTTTAGGTAGGGCTAGAAGGGAGCTCTGTGGGACAATGGTGGCAAGATCATATCGGCAAGGCTTTGGATGAGAGATCTATCTTTGAACGTGTAGGCTCGAGGCAGTTGGCTGCCTTGCTCATTGCGATTTGGTAAGCTTTTTCATAAGTTATGATAGATTACCCTTTATTGTTTTTTTAAACCGTTGCAGTCGACAATGCGAACAATAACATAATGTTATAGGTCACTGTCGTCCTTCCTTTCAGGGTAAGAAAAACTATCCGGCCCCATGTCGGAGACTTGGATGTTGCTGCTGTCGCATGCGGTCTAGGCCGTGCAATAGGAAATAAGGTAAGTAGTTCTGGTTCTCCCTTAGCGTCCGAATTGGCCTCATGGTAATTAATGTCGTCTCTATATTTATACACGGGCATGGGACGTGGTTGCAGGGAGGTGTAGGATTGAGGTTGAGAGTGTATGACCGGCTCATCTGTTTTGTGAATTGTCATTTTGCTGCACATTTAGAAGCAGTAAACAAACGGAATGCTGATTTCGATCATATTTTCCGAACAATGACTTTCACTCGGTCTACGCACAGCAATGCTGCTGGTATGCTGCGATGCCTCTACTTGTCTTGCTCTCTTCTTCTCTGCATATATTTATTTTGGCTGCTTTATTCGTTTGGCTTGCCGTGGCTCCTCATTTTTGCAGCTGGTGTTTCATCGGCTAATCAAGCGCTCAAAAACTCAAATGTACGGGTGCATCCCTCAGTTTCGAGATTATGATTTTGTCGAATTTTTGTTTGAGGGAAATTCTCCAATGTTTTTTTGTCTCCAGCAAACTACATCTACTAGTCCTGAAGAGGCAAGGCCTGATCTTGCTGAGGCTGATATGATCGTCTTTAATGGCGATTTTAATTATCGCCTATTCGGCATAACTTATGATGAGACTCGGGACTTGGTTTCTCAGCGAAGCTTTGATTGGCTTCGCGAGAAAGATCAGCTACGAGCAGAGATGAAGGCCGGTAAAGTTTTCCAAGGGATGCGCGAGGCCCTCATTAGGTTTCCTCCCACTTACAAGTTTGAGATAGGAAAACCGGGTTTAGGAGGTAATTCAACGCCCTCGTTGCTGCTCCTCCTTTCTTAACACTTAACATAGATAAGATAATCTAATCGTATACGTTGTAGGGTATGACTCTGGTGAGAAGAAACGAATCCCAGCTTGGTGCGACAGAGTTCTGTATCGCGATAACAAAGCAGGTATGGCGAAAGAATGCAGCTTAGATTGCCCCGTGATCGCCTACATATCACAGTAAGCCTTGATGCTTTTAAGTTGTGCTCCTCACGACTCCATCTTCCTTGCTTATTTCGTAGTGATTGTTCTGATCTTGCATTCAAGGTACGACGCCTGTATGGATGTGATTGAGAGCGATCACAAGCCGGTTCGTTGCAAGCTCAGCCTCGACATTGCTCATGTTGATAAAACAATTAGGAGGCAGGAGTTTGCAAAGATCCTCACGACCAACGAAGAGATAAGGTCGAGCATTGATGCACTGCGTTTTGTCCCCGAGACGGTAGTCAGCACAAACAACATCGAGCTCCAGAACCAAGACACATCCACCTTGAAAATCACCAATCGAAGTGCTGAAGAGTGCGTGTTTTACAAAATTGTGTGCATAGGACTATGCTCCATCAAGGATGACGTAAAAGAGCCCGAGTACCGGCCGCGCGGATCGTTCGGTTTCCCCCGTTGGCTCGAGGTAATTACTACTCATTGCTATATTAATACTCCATCCATCCCCAAAAACTTGTCGCATATGGGACGGATGGGAGTATTTAAAAGTAGGACCTACGTTCTACTAACTTTTTCAACCCACTTTCCATTGCATTTCTTAAAATCAGTGCCCGGTCAAAATGTTACATAATTTAAGGGACGGAGGGAATAATATACTAGTACAATTTCTGTTTGATCAACTACTATACTTATGTAGTGAGCTTTGGACTTATGAAACAGGTGACACCGGGGGCGGGCCTGATTCGACCGGACCAAGTGGTGGACGTAACGGTCCATCACGAGGAGTTCCATAAGTTGGAGGATTTGGTTGAGGGAGTTCCACAAAGCTGGTGGGCTGAAGACACCAGGGACAAGGAGCTGATCTTGGTGGTGGTGGTGCGAGGGAGTTGCTCGACCGACGTCAAAACGCACCATGTCACTGTCCGACACCGCTTCAACGGGAACACGATTAGGATAGATGCTAAAACACAAGAAGGCAACTCGCACCAAAAATCCGTCTGATAAACCTCAACTTGATGTGTCTAATCACAAGGTACATATTTGTAGAAATGGATAGGCAAATAGAAGATTCTTTAATTTGCTTGCTATGTATAGAACTAATTAACATAGTTTTTGTGATCAGACTTTGGATGTTAGCTATAATTGAAGATCATGGTTATATGCTCCTTAGATAGTTATTTGATAATTTACTATAATTTGCAAATGCATATATTTTATATATCCTAATTTAATTCAAATATGAAAAAATCAAAAGATACAAATTTCAATAAATTAGAGCGATCGAAAAAGAAATATGACTAAACTATGATGGGACGAAGGGATTAGTATATATTTAAACCGCTCAGAATTTCAATCATGCGATGATACAACAAAGACACTCTTCGGAAAATCAAAACTAGCTAGCTATACATTCTAAGCAATTCGCATATAAAATTGCGATGCTGGTTGTTGTCTTCGTTTTTACGGTTACAAGCAATTTTCAGGCATGATGACTCCGGCAGAACTTCCGGCGATGTTTTTGCAGTAAGATTGTGCTTTAGTTGATTTCAAATATGTGAGTTTAATGTCATATAATTTGATATTGCTGCATGGATTGGTATGGCTGCAATCAAATGTCATTGCTACTTTTGTTGCAGATGTTCCTTGAATGTTTTGGTATGTAATCTGGCTAATTTTGATTCCCGAACCCTGCCAAAAGTAATTTAAGTTAATCTAATGTTAGAAAATCAAATATAAATTAATGGTATCTAAAAAACAAAGTGTAATTAAAATAAAAGAAAGAATATTTACCTGGCTAGGACATCCTTGATTGTTTGGGCAGTAATTTTGGTCTATAATGATTGGATTCTCAACATTCTTCATAACTATATTTCGGAAATTGATATTTCTGACAAATCCCTTGCTAGGCCGGGCCCATGTTTTAATCCGAAGCCCGTTATCAGACCCACTGAAAGCCGAATTTATCAATGTTACATTTTCCACGCCGTCTTCATCAAAACTTCGGCCCAAACTTCCAATGCTGTGAAAAGAATAAAGCAGAGAGGTTATTATCGTGACACAACCTTTCAAAATAATACTTTTGTTCACACCAAAAAGATGTTCTCAATGACTTTTAAAAAACAATGAAATATTTTTCAGATTTTTATTTATATTTTCAATATAGAAGTGTGAATTGAAATATGAAACGGAGTATAGAATACCTAACACCGTGTCCCGGGCCGCATTTGATTTTGTCCATCCATAAATTTCTAGTCCCGGGGCCGATGGATATACAGTCGTCGCCGGTTTGGATGAGGGCATTGGTAATAGTGACTCCGGTGGAGGATTGTACATGAATTCCATCAGTGTTAGGGCTTAGATCGGGTGCTATCATCTTCACATTGCTCACTTTCACATTCTTGCAACTATTGATGACAATGTGCATCAATTGGCTATTAATCGAGGTTAACCCTTTTATCTCACCGTTATTAACCCAATTAAATGTGATTGACTGCAATTTTCAAACATAACTTGGATTAGTCCCACTTGCATAGTGTAAGTAAATACATACGACTTACAAAAGATTTATACATAAAAAAAATATCTGCTTAAATTTATTCGATAATATAATAGTAGTATGAGGAAACGTGGTGTGTCATCAATACATTAAATGTTTCTCACCAATAAATATGAATTAGTTCATAGTTCGCACCCTCACCTAGAAAAATATCTGTACTAACTCATAATTCCTCAACGTATCATGAAATTTATGAATCTAATTGATTTTGAAATAAATAACATTAAGTGAAGAACGATTGAAAAATGATAGCAAGTGGTGATGGGAACTACGAAAGAGGTTTGCTCGGTTACCGAATTCTTTAATTTCTTTTTGTACTTGCATCGTCTAAGTTAAAAGCATTAATTAAAAATTTCATAATTTGACACCATTCTAAAAGTAAATATACCACATTATTACCGCTCGGTTACCGAATTCTTTAATTTCTTTTTGTACTTGCATCGTCCAAGTTGAAAGCATTAATTAAAAATTTCATAATTTGACACCATTCTAAAAGTAAATATACCACATTATAACCGCGAGGGTTAATAACGTGGTGAATTATAAGGGCATGTTTGTTTGGCAGAAATGTAAAACTGTTAAGGAAAATGTTTACGTACTAGCTTAAAAAAAAGTTGCATGTCGAAAAAAGTAAAATGTTGTGAGAAATAATATGAATTGAGAAATGTACCCTTGCTCCGGTGGGGCAAGTTTGGCCGGAATCCTTGCAGGCCCATAATCCGGCTCCCTTAGCATCAAGATTTCCCCCGACGACAGAAAGCCAATTGACCTGAATAAAAAGAATCCAGTAGTCGGGATTTCCGAGGGCACGGTGGTCAAGTGGAGCTACAAGAGTTCCATCTATTTGAACTCTGATCTTATTCTTGCACGGCCCTCTAAATTCAACGGACCTCAATAGGTAACGCCCTTTTGGCACGTAAATCCTGGAAGCTGTCACGGCCGTGCACGCCGCCTCCCATGCCTTGAGGAACGGCTGAGTTGCGTCGGTTTTCCCATCTGGTTTTGCACCAAATGTTATCACGTTGAATGTGACTGTAGCACCTTGTGCATTGCCAAACCATGCTAGAAATAAAATGATTGAAATAATAGAATTCATTTTTTTGGCCTAAGTATTTTTATGGACTTGAATATTTCTATTTTTTGATGGAGAATGAGACGGTTGATGTGCTATTTATATGTGAATTTCATCCCTTGCAACTGTCGCTTCGAGATTGATACCAATGATTGTTTGTAATAATTGATCAAAATATTAAAATTTAGTTAATTTATTTATGTCAAATATTCATGTTATGATATGTACGGCGCCATGTGATGATACGTTATTGAGATGGAATTTTTGTTTTAGGAGTCATGTGAGGTAATATGAAGAGAGTTCTCTTTTTAAAAAAATATATTTGGAGAAATGGATAGTATAGTCAACTTTATAATAGTAGTATATAATGGACTTGCACATGGAGTTATGCTCGACTTTGTAGTTTGAATTGCTCAACATAAATCATTTATTGGTTGTTGAGTTTATTTTTTAGATAATTAAGCGGAGAAAATACTTGATAAGACATTTAATTGTTGGAGCTTGGGCAATAATAAAGAGTCAACTACTTTTATACTCCATGTACATTATTACTTGGGTAGCATTAGAATGAGACTATACCCCAGTTGCAGAACTAAACAATTTTTCTATCTTCTTCATTATGTATATATAATGAACTTAGGCTATTATTGCAATAGACATGCATTATATATAAATTGTTTAATCAATCGTTTCCATGACAAATGTAATTTGTATGCACAATTACAAATTTGAGAAAATGTTTTACTGTGGTAATAAATTTACTCCATTAAGAGATGCATACATATTACTACTATTTTCAGTGCAACACTAAATATTTGCATCACAAAAATTTCTAATTAGCATACATTATATTTTTGGTTATCATCATAAAGTAACGGTCGATTTTGCCTACTTTTAGTAGACGTGATACTCCCCTTATCCCATAAAAATATGTGTACTTTCTATTTTCGTCCGTCCCATAAAAATATATACATTTCATTTTGGAAAATTATATCAATTTAATAATATATATCTCACTATCCACTAATACTATTTTAACTACTATTCTCCTCATCTCTCTTACTTTACCATACCATTCTCTTCCTCTTTCTTACTTTACCAAATTTTTCTTAATTCTCATACCCATTGCCCATATTTTTATGGGACGGGAGTATTATTTTCTTAAGTACTCCCTCTGTCCAAGAGTCACATTTTGCCATGTTCGTCCCACAATAAGAGTCACGTTTCACTTTTAACATAAATAGTAAGTAAGTCTCACGTTCCACTAACTCACTTACTCACATTCTATTATAAAATCAATATAAAAAAATTGGATCTCATATTCCACTAACTTCTTAAACCCACTATTCTTTACATTTCCTTAAAATACGTGTCCAAATCAAATGTAACTTCTATTATGGAACGTAAGAAGTAATATAGTAACAATATCTCATTTCATTCACGATAATAGTTGCATCACAACATCATATAGTATGGGCATTTCAATTTTTGTAAATTACACATAAGCTCATTTGACAGTTAAATTTTCTCCTATTTGTGAAGAGGCATGCATGATACATTTAGTTATCTCTAAATATGGGCATTTCAATTCATAAAAAGTTGTCCCCGGCTAAATGCTCATATATCACTAAACATTAATAATAATATGAGTTCTGCTATCTATTAACACTATTTTAATTATCTATCTCATCCATTAATTCACGTATTATTTCAAATATACATATTTTTATAAGACAGATCCGGGAGCATATAAGTATATATAGATTTCGTTAGATTCGTCCAAGGCGGTTTAAAGGGAAATTAAATTATAAGTAAAGTCTAAATATTATTACAATGAAATTATAACTAGAGTCTAATTACAAGGCGGCTTAGATTCACACATGTTAAACTTATACTTCGTTGACCAAAATTTGTAGTGCATCACTTTAAAAATTGATTCAGATTATGATTTCTAAATAAAAATATGTGAAGGTACGTGAATAACGAATGTGTGGATAATGAAGCCATGTGACACGTGGAGGACTATAAGGCGGGAAAATAGCCGAATAGTCAAACGTACAACCGATCTGTACCGCCGCCTTGAAGGCTGTTTTGATTAAGTAAAAATATACTCCAGCCTTCCATTAACAAATATCCCATTTTGTTATTTTTAGTGGCGGAAGTAGAAAACGACATTAGTAGGAGCAGCTATATTTTGAAAATTTTCACTAACAATTTATTTTTGAATAATTTTGATTATTTTTAGGGACTTTTCTATAATAATTTGTGTAAAATTTGGATAAATTTTATAAATAATTAGTAGAAAAACATCAAAATTTTCAATTCATGAGGGGCTTAAGCCGCTTATAGTGATAGCGCCATTGGTTATTTTCGCCTTTTAAAATTTCATGTATTTTTTTTTATTATTTTTGATAATAGACAATTTCATGTATTTTTTTTTATTATTTTTGATAATAGATCATATATTGCGCTAATTTTATCCTATTCAAATTTTATTATGAATTAACTAATATTCCCCCTGTTCCATTAAAAATGAAACGTTTTCCTTTTTTGGTTGTCCCATTAAAAATGAAACATTTCATAAAATAGAAACAACTCTATCTCTATTTTTCCATCTCTATTACTTTACTCTCTCTTCATTAACTCACAAAACAACACTATATAAAATCTTGTGCCGATTCCCAAATGTTGTATTTTAAGGGGGACGGAGGTCGGAGGGAGTATATAGAAGTTGAATCCACCTTCCATTAAATTTTTCCACACTCTTTAAATACTAATACAAGACTATATTTCTTGAAAATCGTGTTATGTCAAATGTGGACATGTAATCGTAAACCAGAGATATAGTATCATTTGTTAAAGATGGCCTCTCATGAATCAACCCAGTGATGAATCCAAAAAAATGAATTTGTGGATACAGGAAGAACATTGATGTCGTATCTTAGCTCTGATACCTCCTCATAATTGTTTCCTCTATCCTCGTTTCGTCATTTTCATTACACGCCGCGTATATTATTGTTGCAAACTCTTACTTTCTTGTTCAAGTATAATACTCCCTCCGTCCTGCTTAAGATGACATGTTTTCCTTTTTAGTTTGTCCCAACTAAGATGACATATTTCCTTTTTTGGAAACTTTCTCTCTCCAATTAATACATCCAACCACTATTTATCACTCTTATTAAAATATTTATCTTTCTTTATCTCTCTATTTTAATACTTACACGTTACACCCACCTTTTCTCTCTCAAATTAAACATTTTAACCAATAACTCCTAAAATCCCGTGTCGGCTAAGAAATGTGTCATCTTAGCCAAGACGGAGGGAGTAGTATCAAATTATATAGTTTGAGAATTAACAAAAATGTAAAATTATTAAATAAAATCTTAAGCTTTCGATGATTAGGTTAAGAATTAATGATAAGATAAATAGTTTACAAATTAAAATTTACAATTGATTATAAAATTAATTTATTTAGTCACATATTCTAAATTGAATCATTGACGTTTTATCATGGTTCTGTAACAAACTTTTAATACAGTACTATTTCATATATCTAATTCGTTTTGTTAAATTATGTAGTTACCAAACTATTAAATTATAGGATAATTTTATATTAGGTGCCCTTACAATGAGCAATTAGTTTATTTAACGTTGACAGATCCACGTACACAAAGCACAATATACTGACTTTAAAGGGCTAGTATTACATCTGTATTGTTATACTCACTCAGTCCTACCTAAGTTGAGTCATATTTCTTTTTGGGATGTCCTAATAAAGTTGAGTCATTTTCCTTTTCGACAAAAAATAAAATATCCAATCACTCTTACTTTATTTCATCATCTACTTTAAGCTCCCCTTATCTCTCCTACTTTTTCCCTTTTTCCTATTTTAGGAGTATTATTTTCATTTAATTTATTCAACACAATTTTTCAATCTCCGTGCTAAAAAATTTTATACCAACTTAATTGGAACGGATGGAGTAATATTTTTCATTTTCCTAAGCAATTTAGAAGGTAGAAAGAATAAAGAACAACAGTGTGGGTCCCGTACCTCACTTGGCACTCGACCCCATATGGATCCGCACTTGGACGAACCGCATGCCATATTTTTAGTTATCCAAACATGAAAGTTTACAGGGATACAACGACGATATTCGACCCAACTAACTTTTTTTCACACTTCTTAAACACACTCGCTGATTCTAAATGGGCCAGTTAACGACGAATGAATGGAATAATAATAATCTCATTCTCTTTGGGATGTCCCAACTAAGTTGAGTCGTATTTCTTTTTGGGATGTCCCAACTAAGTTGAGTCATTTTCTTATTTGACAAAAAATAAAACATCCAATCACTCTTAATTTATTTCATCACATACTTTACTCTATCTTTATCTTTCCTACTTTATTCCTCTTTTGTACTTTTATCACAATTTATTAATGTTCGTGCCCAAAAGATATGACTCAACTTAGTTATAGCGGAGGGAGTATTAGTAAAGGCTTATCTCAACCTGACCATTTTTGTGTTATAGCACACCAGTGTCATTCATCATCCTAAGGTTATCTGATTATAGTTTTGACTCAGCAAGCGCGCTCATGGTATATAGTTAATTTTCTATTTAATTTGTGAAATAAGTTCGACTTATTTATTTCTACAAGTAAGCCGGGTAAGAGAACACAAAAACAAAATCAATATAATGAAAAATTTATCCTCTTTATGTAGTTGGGTGATTTTTTTTTGGAAAAACTTTATTTTCTCTTTTTCTTTTACACTCTAGTCTATCTTCCACTTTATTTTCTCTCCACTTTAACCTTTAAACATTTTTTTCTTTAAATCTCTTGTTTAAACAAAATGTCTCAACTACCTAGGATGAACGGAGTACCATTTCTTGTTTTACAAAAATGTATAGAGAAATGATTTCCTAACATTTACATAATTACTTCGTCTCGACCACCAAATAGACACATGGGTAGATGGTACAATTTTAATGAGAAATTGGTAAAATTATAAGAGAAAAAATGAGAAAAAAATGGATAAAGTATGAGAGAGGAGGAGAAAGTAGATAAAATATGGGAGAAAAACTTTCCATTTTTAGATGAGACTATATTTTGAGAACATCCCGAAAGGGAAATATAAGATTATTTTTCGTGCCGAGAGGGGTATAACTTTTGTTTGTTAAAAATTTATGGAGCTCGTTTACTAAATCTCATAAGATGGATGAAGTATTATGCTCATTAGTCCATGTGAAAGCTCAGTTGGTGATTGAAGTTGAGATGGACTTGGTCGTTGGGAGGTTAGCATCGGCATTATAATTGCAGTATAATTAATCGAACAAAATGGGCTTATTATGAGAATATTTTTATTCATATTATTAGATACTCCTCTCGTCCGTGAAATGTTGTCGATTTTGCTTTTATGTTTTGTTTTGTTTTATTTTTTTATTTTTGGTAAATGGACCCCACTTTTCACTAATTCATTACACTCACATTCTATTATAAAACTAATATATAAATGTGAGGCCTACAATTCACTAACTTTTTTCACTTACTTTTCTTCGCATTTCTTAAAAGCCATGTTGAGTCAAACACGGATAACATTTTGCCGACGGACGGAGTCGTTATTTAGGAACTATAAAAAAAATATTCCCTTCATTCAATAAAAATATATGCATTTGAAATAATAAGAGAATTAATGCACAATAAATAAAGCAAGAGAGATGCGGATAATATTAGTTAAAGTAGTGCTAAGAATTAATGCACAATAAATAAAGCAAGAGAGATGAGGATAATATTAGTTAAAGTAGTGCTAGTGCTTAGTGAGATTACATATTATTAGTGTTTAATGAATTGTAATGGTGGCTCATAATAGTATAGGTTGTAAATAAATTAATGTATATGAGAACTAAGTTGGGGACAACGTTCCATAAGTCGATATACCCATATTTTTATGGAATGAGTGAAAAAGAAAAGTTTTTACAAGATGAAGGGAATAGCTAATTAAGTCCAAATATGTATGTATACAAAGTTTCCTCTGCAACATGTGCATCGAAAATGAAACTTTGCTGCTGATTTTTTTATCACATTATGCATATGCTTATCATAGAAGTGTTCTTGAGCTCGACTTCCCTCTGTCGGGGCTCTATTGATGGATACTACATAACATACTAGGTGTTGCTTATATTCAGTGTTTTTGTTCTTGTATTCGGGTTTTGCCGCTTTTTTTACCAAAGAAAAAGAATACAATTATCCAGTTTATAATCATCTATAGTCTCATTTTTTTTAAAGAACTAACAAAGAAAACTCAGAACGGAACTAATACTTGCGCTTTACTCGATTATACGATATTAAAATAAAGAAAAGTAAAACAAAACAAATCTTTAGACAATAGACATAATCTCTCAAATATCGCGGTCGCATGACTTCATCTTCGCCTTAGTTAACATAAGCATGTTTAAAGAGAGAGGTTGCATGCTGCGTTTTCTTCAACTTGTCTGAATAAACTAGATTTATATCCTGCAATTTGATATTTTTACACGGATTTGTGTGACTGCAATCCAATATTAGAGCTTCCAGATTTCTTGACGTTCCACTTACGCTGCTGATTCTGACGTTGCTGATTTTCACCCCCGAGTCCTGCAGAATACACAACATTAGTACTCGTTCGTTCATCCACGGTTTCAAAATACGAGAGCAAAATCAAGTACGTACGCCTTTCGGGCAATTCCTCTGAGGGCAATACTCTTGATCGATAATTATAGGGTATGTAACATTCATCATGACCAAGTTAATGAACTTGACATTCGTAACGGTCGCATTGCTAGGTCTCGCCCATGTTTTAATCCGAACACCGTTGTCTGTGTTTCTAAACACTGAGTTTTTAACTTCAATGTTTTCCACGCCTTCTTCGCGTGGCGTTCCACCAATGCTTCCAATGCTGCAATTAACGAACACTTATTAAAGAAAATTGGTATATATTGTGATAAGAATGTTGTCGTATTTAGGTGAATATATGGCGTTATCAAACGTACCTAATGCCATGCCCGGGGCCGCAGACAATATGGTCCATGGACATGTTCTTAGTGCCAGGGCCGATTGATATGCAGTCGTCTCCAGTGCCAATCTTGCTGTGGAGGACATTAACAAAGTTTGAATTCCCAACGTGGATGCCATCGGTGTTAGGGCTATCATCTGGGGCAGTTACTATCAAATTTTGCATGGTGATGTTGTTGCATCCATTGATAAAAATGTGGACATTCTCGCTATCTAACGATTTCAAGCCGTTAACGAGTACATTGTTGCAGCTTTGAAGAGAAAATGACTGCAATTACAATAGTTTCAAAGAATATGTAAGATTGCATAGTTAATTTGACAAAAATGCGTTTTATATATAGTTTCAACTTTCAAGAATGTGTGCAACTATAAGTGATTTAGTATAATTTCACTTAATCTAAATTTGTATGTTGATGCTTACTTTAATAGTTTGAAATTAGAACTTACCCTTGCTCCATATGGGCATCCCCTTTGTTGCTTCTTACATGACCAATAACTTGACCCCTTGGCATCAATAGTGCCACCACCAATAAATGAGAACCCATCAACATTTTTGAATGATATCCATGCTTGATGGTTGCTCAATGATTCGTAACTTGGAGCAACAATATTTCCTAATAGTTGGAACTGCATTTTCTTTTTGCATGGTCCATAGAACGTTACCGAATTCACCATGAATGTTCCTTGTGGAACGACAACCATTGATTTTTCGTCCGAGCTGCAGGCAGCCACCCACGCCTTTAACAAGGACGCTGATGAGTCAGTCTTGCCATCGGCTCTTGCCCCAAAATCCACAACGTTGTATGACTTAGCAATGCATATTTGCAACAATGTTGCAATATTCAAGACAAGAAAAAAAGTATGAGAAAATACGGTTAACTTTTAGGCATGATTAGAGATTCAAGAAGTAAGGTGAATATTAGATTTTGATTTGTAAAAAATAGGGTGGTGCTGCTTAATTTTTATAGGGTGCGTATGTCTATATTTGGTATGTTAATTAATTTGTTATATATTCAGTCTACCCGAATATTATATATCAAGGGTACTGATAAATTTATAATATAATTGTATGTATATATAATTGGGATTTGGGCTAATAATGTCATTTTCATAATTTCTGTAAGTAATGGAATTTATCTATTTTAATTGAATTTAATTTACCTAATCATGTTAATTATAGAAACGATAAAGAATAATATTTTTAATGTAGAAATGCCCCATATCCAAAGGCATTTAAAGTAAAAATATTAACATATCTGTTTTTCAATATTTAATAAAAAAAGAACCAAGCAAAGAAAAAATAATACAAAAAGAAAATAACATAAAAATAAAAAAAATGCGAAAGAAAAATGCTTAATCATTATTGCTATACTAATTTATTATGTAATTCACATTTCAATAAGGAAAATGCTCAATTTTTTTTTATATATTTAGATACACTTTTTCACTGTTACTGTATTGACGATTTATACAGCTTTATGATAATTTGTTTTAAAAAAATTAAGTTATGAAAGAATAATACAAAAGACAAAGAAAAACACTAGATATTAAACTAAAGTTGAATACAGATTAATTTATTTGAAAAATATATAATAATACTAGGTAAAGTTATAAAATTATTTTAAAATTAATAAACTAACTTAATTATATAGTATGTTAATTAATAGTATTACTATAATTAATTCAAAATCGAAATCTATAATTTTTTTTCCTAAAATAGTAGTTTTAAAATACATCTAGTTATATAGTAAGGATAAATTAATCATAAAATTATATCCTAAAAATAAAAAAATAAAGGGTATTATGTGTATATAAATTTATATTTTCTCACTCAAATGGAATTCGAATAATATATTTGTTTAAAACGATGAAATCATATTTTGTGTTCTTGTGCACTTTTTGTCTGTATGGAAAATAATATTTCCTTGTTTTATGTTTATTGTTTAATGGTTGATCAATTTAAAACTGATTAACATCAAATAATAGTGCATTTCAATCCAACTTTTCGCAGTACAAAAAATTATGTCCATTCAATGGCCTACACAATGCCACAATCAAATTCACCATTCATAAGATTTATCAATCAAGTCAAAATTATCATAATATAAAATCTTATTAACATTTAATCACAAAAAAATGCCTAAAATACTATACACCACAATTATAAAGTCTAAATTATTCTAATATAATAAAACCTGATTAATATTTAATAACAAAAATTAATACCTAAAAACTATAAAATTTATATTCATTTATCCTGGTGCGGTCTTTAAAATTTATAGGAGTATTCATTTTCCAATAATTATTTTTTTATTGTAATTCCACTTGATGTTTGATATGTGAATCAATTCACAACTCACTAGCCAGTGTCAACCCATAACACGATCAGGCCTATCTAAATTTTTACGTTTTGATGGATTATTGATCAATCAAGGAAATCTAAACTGTTTAAAAAAGAAAAACTAATTTTTGGTATACTGTAATTTTTGGTTTAATATAATAGCGTATCGTAAGATTTCGATACGATAACGATATGAATTTTCTTATACCGCGGTATATTGTTGTATACCAAATATACGGTACATATCGATATTATTAGTATAACGAAATATATTGAAAATTAATATGTATTGAATTATCGGTATATATCGCATATAATGAATATATATTGAAAATCAATACGTATTGAAATTATATTTTTTGATATATAGGTATTCGAAATGGTAAGATATTTTGGTATATCGCACCGAACTTCGGTATACCATTTTGAACGATATACTGATGTTCGGTATGATATACCGAAATATCGATACGATAATGATATTGATATAATCCATATGAAAGTTAGGTACACCAAAACTTTCGATACGATAACAATCCGAAATTCTTTCATACTGATATTTTCGATACGATATAAGATGCAACATTTTCGTACGGTATATCATATCAGTCCAGCCCTTAAACTACCCGTACGTGTACCCTTCATTTCGGGTGATGTTTCCAAGTTTTGATGATTTATTTTGGGTTAACTACTGATATTTGCTGAATACGCTAATTATGAATTCAACAAAATAGGTTTTTATTTGTAAAGTATATTCCTAATTACTGCTATTATGAATTTCGCTTAAATTTGACCGTTCATAGTAAGACATGATAAAATTTAATTCCGTTCTCCATGGTAATGGATATGATCCTCATTCATGATTTGACAACAAATCTGTCACGATCGCACTTTGCTAATGATAACAAAGCTCGAAAGCCATGATTATGGGTGGAGAATAAGAGAAAAAATAAAGTAGGAAACCAAACATCCATTTTATTACGAAAGATATTTGGATTTTCACAAGGGATTTACATGGTCATACAAACTCGAAAAAGAGTTCATCAACTTATACTTCATACTCCTATCATAGTTCTCATCAATAAGTCTATCACAAGAAAAAGATAATATGCACAACGGAAGAAGGTTTGAACGCGACAATATGTATGGAGACACATGCCTTCGAGGGTCCTACAAAGATACGGAAATCACCAATCTCACTCAGCACCACTTTATCCACGGCTCAACCTGCACATTTAGAAATACATGCAGGGCTGAGTACAAGAGTACTCAGTGAACACCTTGCCAAAAGATACACATACATAAAAGATTTATTGATATGCCATCACAGTAACACTCAGGGGTTTTATCTTAAAAGGTCCGAGCTTACGAAGTTCTCAATGAGCTTAAAGTTCGACCGCAGTCTAAGTTCTTTCCATCAATCTGCCATATCTGTACGTTCCTTTAGCGACGGAAAAGTGGTCACCTTCCATGACACATTGACCGGCCAAATCTCTCGATGACACAATGTCCATTCCTTTGTGCACACTACTCGAATAGGATTTTCAATCCTATTGGAGTTCGTTATCATTCCATTCATTCATTTTGGCATGGCCATGCAGATAGGTATCTTGACAAAACAAAAACATTTATGGCATTGACAATCCTTTGAAAGAAATGAAAGTGCGATATTAAATAAACGTCATTTCAGAATTCATTCATAGCATTTGATAATTTCATCCACATAATAATGTAGGATAGTTGTTATGTACTCCCCCTGTCACACTCTAAGTGAATCGGATGTCTCACTCTAAATGACATATTTCTAAAAAAAGAAACACTACTCTCTCTTACTTTATTCTCTCTACTTAACTCACAAAACAACACTACATAAAATCTAATGGCGAAATATAATTGCTCCACTTAGAATGGGACGGAGGGAGTATATTGTTACGAAATTCAAAAATACACTTCAACATAACAGTAACACTCCGAGGTTTTATCTTAAAAGGCCCGAGCTTACTAAGTTCTCAATGAGCTTAAAGTTCGACCGCAATCTAAGTTCTTTCCATCAATCTGCCATATCTGTGCATTCCTTTAGTGACGGGAAAGTGGTCACCTTCCACGACACATAGACCGGCCAACTCTCTCAATGACACACGGTCCATTCCTTTGTGCACACTACCCGAATAGGATTTTTAGTCCTATTGGAGTTCGTAATCATTCCATTCATTCATTTTGGAATGGCCAAGCAGATAGGTATCTTGACAAAACAAAAACATTTATGGCATTGACAATCCTTTGAAAGAAATGAAAGTGCAATTTTAAATAAACATCATTTCATAATTCATTCATAGCATTTGATAATTTCATCCACATAATAATGTAGGATAGTTGTTATTTACTCCCCCCGTCCCACTCTAAGTGAATCGGATGTCCCACTCTAAATGACACATTTCTAAAAAAGAAACACTACTCTCTCTTACTTTATTCTCTCTACTTAACTCACAAAACAACACTACATAAAATCCCATGCCGGAATAGAATTGCTCCACTTAGAATGGGACGAAGGGTGTATATTGTTACGAAATTCAAAAATACACTTCAACATAACATAGAATTTTCTTCATCACTATACTTTATCCATCCCAACTTATTTAAGTCGTATTTTTTTTGGAATATCCCAATTTTATTAAGTTATTTCTATATGGGAAAAAACAAAATAAATAAACATTTTTACTTTATTCTATTATCCCTCGTACTTTATTTTCACTTCTATCTTATTTTAATCTTCATTTATTTTATTTGACATAATTTCTTAGCCTCAGTACATTACAACCAAAAAAATATCGTTAAAGATAATTTTTTATGAAACTGGGGATGCTAATTTGTGTTTCTAAATATATCACCAACGCCTTAAAAAATGTCCTTATTGTTAGTGTTCCAAATAAAATTGGAAGAAAAAATTAAGTTAATTCTTCTTTTATTTAAGAACGTTCTATTTTGCGTCGTAAGCAGTTATTATTTTTTCAAACTCTCCAATACAAATAATTGTGTCTCAATTTTTTCACATCCAATAATTTTTTTTAGTGGTACTCAAGAGAAATGCCACAATCAAATTGGGATTTTAACAGGAGTATTAGATTTTCATTATCATATGATCCATATCATATAATTTACTTCATTATAACATTTAACTAATATTTTTCATGCAAATTTTTTATATAAGTATATATAGATTTCGTTAGATTCATATATCCAAGGCGGTTTATAGGAGATTAAATTATAACAAGTCTAAATATATCTTTGTATGCTTCCGTATTCACACTTGTTAAACTTATACCTGGTTGACAAAAAAATTGTACATCATTTTAAAAAATTGAGTTCAGATGAGTTTCTAAATAAAAATATGTGAAGGTACATGATTAATGAATGTGTGGATAATGAAGCCATGTGATACGTGGAGGACTATGAAGTGGGAAAATAGCCAAATGTACTAATCATGCACTTGTAAGCTCGTTTTGATTTATTAAGATTCATAATTTTATTTGTCGACGGTGGCCTCATCTTATTTCTTGATGGTTTAATTTTGATGTTGCTACTTATTGTAAATGAACCGTGCCAAATTTTTTTCATATGGAAGAACCGCATGCAATTTAATGGTAGTCAAAATTCTATACGGAAATCCGCGTAATACGCTCTTTTTGTTTTTTTAATGATAATTACAAATAGTATCCACTGGTCGACTCAATGACTATTCCTCATGTTGATTTACAGACAGTGTTGACCCAAGAATTTAAAGTTAGGATCAATCCTCATTATTTAGTTAATAATGGCAAGTCTCATGCCACTCTACCACGTCCTTTGGATTATTATTTTTAATTATTTTATTCTACTATAAGGTCATTTTACAATTTACGATACATATTTTTACCCGTGTGTTAACCGTTTTGGCAGCCCTATATAGAATGTGTTTGCGAAATGCATGTTTAAGAGTTAAGACTACTTAGGTGAAACACATTTTTAAACACGCATCTCGTCTATACATTTTTACCACTTCTGTTAATTAAATCTTTTTCTTATTTTTGGAACGAATGAACCTAAAGTTAGGAAAAAAAAAACCTACGACGATTTTTGGTCCGATTACAGGATTTTATATTTATGTTATTATTATATGCGCCCTTAGTAATATGTAAAAAAATATCATGTACTCAGTATTCATACTGATAATATTAGTTAACTTAGTTACATTTTTTATATTTACATTTTATGTTTTAGACATTTATCTGATGACAATCAATATTTTCTGTTAAACAAATTATTTTATCTATAAAATATATTTTCTATTTTCATGGTCCGAGCTTAATATTTTATTTGCTTTCTTTATATTATTATTTACCAAAATGTTTCTTGTTTTCTATATCTTGACTTATCTAGTAAAAGTATTTTTTTTTTATTTTGAAAAAAATGAATATTTGCATAATTAATGGAATAAATATCAATAGATTTTGATATATAAAATGATTAAATATATCATAAATGCCCTCAGTCTTGAAACAATAGATTTTTTTTTATATATTTTTTAATTTGTCTTACAAAATTAGTCCTTTTATTTTGACAAGTTATTATCTCCTACTCCCTCTATCCCAAGTTACTTGAGCCGTATTTCATTTTGAGTTGTTTCAAGTTACTTGAGTCATTTTTCTTTTTGGCTGAAAATAAAACATCTAATCACCCTACGTTATTCATTCTTTTACTCTTCTCTCTCTTACTTATGCTCCCATCTACTCTATTTTACTTTATTTAACTCACTAAACACAACTTTCTTAAATCCCATGCCGAAAAAAAAATGCCTCAAATAACATGGGATGAAAAGAATATAAGATAATCTCTTTTATCCACTAACAATATTTCAATCGTCTTTCCATTCCATCTTTCGTCTACTTTACCATTTTGACATTAATATACGTGTCATCCAAAAATCTATAGTCCATCATTACGGGACGGAAAGGGTAATATCAATGAATTCAATTTTAAAACTATACTCTTTATTTCTAGAGATATTATTAATTGATTAATATCTTTAACATTTGCATTCAATTATAAATTAAAAGATTGAATTGCAAATAGTCTCAGATGTTCGGTCAAGAATATAATTATTCCCTCCGTCTCATTCAGGATGTCCACCTTTCTTTTTAAGTTTGTCTCAGAACATCTTCAATAGTGGCTAGCCCACCGGCTAGCCGATTCGCAGCGCTAGCTGGTCGGCTAGCCGAACTATTGCAACCGGCCAGCGCACTTTCGACGAGAAATTAGGCGAGCGCACGCCGATTTCCAGGCGCTCGCCGATGCGCTGGCCGCCATTGCAGGCTGGCGATCGGCGAGCGATCGGCCATCGCAATTTTTTATTTTTATATTTTTAAATTTTTTTAAAACACTATATATTCATGATTTTCACGTCATTTTCATTTGCACCACTTGTTTTAACGAGTTTTCTCTCAATCTAAATTTCTGTACAAGAGCAACCAGGCGAAATGACTAATGCGGGTGGTAGTAGTGGTGGTAGTGGTGGGGATGCTGAGGAGTACGAACGGCGAATGAACGAGGCATTGGAGGCCTACATGAACCGCGAGATGGAGCGATACATGCAAAGGGCCTTGCAGCCGGCGGTACCTCGCCCTCGATCCGTTGTCCACCGCCGAGCGGTGATTGATCGGGATCACGTAGCTGCACATCGGCGGCTATATGACGACTACTTCTCAGAGAACCCGCGGTTTGGGGCCAACCTATTCAGGCGGCGTTTTAGAATGCGCAGGGAACTGTTTATGCGTATCGTTGACGCTTTGGAGCAGCGATATCTGTGTTTCCGCTTCATGCACGATGCGGTGGCGTGACCCGCCACACCCCTTTTCAAAAGTGCACGGCGGCAATCGGGCGGTTGGCCTACGGAGGCACGGCAGACATGTGGGATGAGTACCTCCTCATCGGTGAGTCGACAGCCCTGGAATGTCTGATGTATTTCTGTCAGGGCGTGATTGCAATTTTCCATGATCAGTACCTTCGAAGCCCTACCCCCCAAGATTCTCGGGATCGATGCAGATGCACGGGGAGCAGCATGGGTTCCCCGGGATGTTAGGAAGTATAGATGTATTGAAGATCGTGTTTAGACTGTGTGCACAGAAAAGAATAACAAGTTTCCTAGGTCCAGCAAATCCACTAGATCACAAGGTCTAGGAGCTCACTGGTCGTTGGAAAATCTCGGTCGTCGGACACACAGAATACTTCCTCAAAAACCCTCAACCACTTATACTAAAATTTAGCACAGGGAAGTAGGGATCGATCCCACAGAGACGGATGCGTAATTTAAATATGCTCAAGGATTTGGAAATTATTTTTGGTTTGGCTGCTGCCACGCATTTTTTTGGGTTGAGGAAATTAGAATAAACTTGGAATTGAAATCTGCTACGCTAACAGCTAGATCTAGGCAGAACAGAAATCATGCATGTAAACTGAAATCGAGACAATCACTAGATCTAAGAAACTATTCTAAATTACCTAGGCCTGAGAAATTGACTCGACTTATTTTAACACAATTATACCCGCAAGTGTACGAGGCTAATGTAGCAAATAGTAAACAAAGAGTATCGTATCCACAGAGACAATCAGTGTCAACCTAATTACCCCGAACCAACCTCAACTACTATCTAGATTAATCGGAAAGTTTGGGTTTTCTAAATCTACTTAAAAGCAAGATAAAAACAATTAAAAACAACTAGAGAACTGAAAACAAATAAGAAAACGAATGTAGATCAAGGATGAGAAGGGTAGAATCCTACGGGATCGATAACAACTATCCTATGCTCAACTAACTTCCTAACTATGCCAACAAAGGGTCTCAAGGGTTATTAAGCTATCACTAAGGTAAAACTATATCTTTTCTCAAAGTATATAATTTGTAGATTGCTACCTAGAACCGAAGTCTCCTTCCTAGAACTAAGGCAACAACTCCTAATAGCTCATAAGATACTTAGCTTCATTCAAAGGCTCAAATCTCTCGATTATATTGGCAAAGACGTCAATTTCTTCTCTTTCAAATTAAACTACTCACTTCTCAGTTCTTGTAGTAAAATCCACATGCATTTATAAGGTGATCAGTCAAATAAATGTATAAGCACAGAAGAAATCAAAATAACCACATGAGCCAAGGCATAGAAAAAGGAAATCAATTAAACATAAGAATCATTGTATCTCCCCCGTAGAACTCTACGAAGGATTTAGCTACTCATGTTCAACACAAAAGTCAAAGAAATATTCAAAGAAATATTCAAAAACATTGTTTGAACAGAAATAAAACTAAAAGTAGAAACTCCTAGAATTGGATTGGGCGGATTGGAGGTCTTGTCTTCAATCTTGCGATGAATACTCGTCCTCTACTCGTTCTTCTCTTCTTCCTAGGTGAAAAATGTGTATTTTTGGGGTATGAGGCGTGTAAGTTGTGTTTGGAGGCGTTTCCTAGGCATATATATACCTAGGGTTGACTTTGGGCCCGAAATAAACTGTTGGACGAAGCTGGCGGGTCGTCAGGTTGGGTGTGCGTCGAAGCTGGCGAGTCGCCAGCTGCTTACGGCGTTTTTTTCGTGTTTTGCTGGCGGGTCGCCAGCTATGTCACTGCTTTGCGCAGTCTTGGTAAAACGGCCATAACTTCTTCTACCGAACTCCGATTGAGACGTTTAAGATATCCACACGAAGCTCTTTCGAAGACGAAGAGAATGGTATGCATTACATGCGAATCGGAATTCAAAATCTCCAGATAAGCTGTCTCGAACATTGAGCAGCTGCACATCCACATATTTTGTACATTTTTCTACACATTCTTCACAAAATGGTCAAAATACCAACATAATAGAGAAGTAGCTATAACCATGTCTCAAAGTACACAATATATGATCAAAACCAAGTAAAACTACCCTCTAAAGTCATGTAAAATCCAAGTGAATCAGAAATAAACTGATGGTGGGGACCATGGCTGAAAAAGCAGAGTACGGACGAAAAGCTGGAAAAACAACTAACTAAAGTACTAACTAACAAGCGACATCATCTTCTTCAAATCAAATTGCATCAAAACTCAGTAAAACAGGTATGAAGCGTAATCGGAAAAACAAGGCAGACTGGATTTAAGCAATTTAACGAAGAACAATTAGGAACTAACAGATCTACGGCTACTAGACGAAGTAAAACAAAAGGTAAACAGAAAACTCAAAATCCATGCACAACTCGATTTCCCCTGTTCAGATCCAACCTCGAATGCTAAATCCACTCCGGATCCAAGCATCCGACACAACTCCGGCCAAACGTAAATCCATAGCTTCAGATTCAACAAACAACCTCCGATCAACAACAATAACACAGATCTTCAGCCAAATTCCCCAGATCAAGCACCAAATTGACAAAAAAACAGAGTTTAACATGCAACTGCCGAAATAAAACTTCACACAAACAGAATCAACGTAGATCAACACGAGATAACACCAATATAACAGAAACTAAAGGAATGCATAGATAATCTGTAACAGCAACAACCAAATTGACTTCCAAACGCGAAGTTCAAACGAAATAAAGTGCAAAACAGAATGAAAGTAGATTGTTTCTTCGCCCTTCACGACTGACTTTCTCGGAAGATGAGACCCTTAAAACCCTAGACTACCCCAGAACTCCCATTTCCCAAGTGTGTGTGTTGTGTGTGTGTTGTGTGTGAGCTAAGAGCGAAATTTGTCCTTCTTTGTGTAGTGCATGCTCCTTTATTTATAGGCGTTGAAGTGGGGCCCAGCGAGGTATAGATAGTCTTTGTTGCCCTCAGCTATTGACTCCCTTCTTCTAGCCTCCTTTTCCTTCAGTTCTGCTCACTTTTCCTTCATTTCCTTCGCTAGTCCGTTTCCTCCAGCTCTTCCTGGATCTAGCGATTCCGTCACACACCTGGCTTAAAAACTATGTTAGACCCAGTAAAATATAGTGCTTTTCACCACATAACCGATGCATGAAATTAGCCTTATCAAACTGCTCACACTTAAACCATACTTGTCCTCAAGTATAAAGACAAGAAAAAAGAATAAGGCGAATTTCAAGCAAGGTTATCCTCGACCGACTCTTTAGACTCTATCTTAACATAGACTCCTAGACCTAGACATAACTGACGCACAAATATAGACACTTAAAACAAATGAAAACACATAAACACATATGCATGAGCTAGCTTCAACTTTTAGGCAACCGTCCCCCCAAGATTAAGGTCAATCTAACAGGCTGCAATCCTCCAAATAGGCCCTTTCCCTTCCTCTACCCAGCCAATCTGTCATTTCGTCAAGATAGCCTTTTATTTACCCAATTGTTGGATTCACTCGATCACTCATTCCTCACCAGGGATGTTAGGATCGATTCTCTCTTAAGTTATTACCATACCACTGAAGCGTCGGGTTATGAGAGTTTCCTCCTCTTTCCTGGGTCAGGTTATTATTGTTCCTGCCCTTAGTTACCTTTCCCCTGGACTTCGTCCAGCTTATACCTCCTTCTCTCTCTTTCTCTTTTTTTTTTTTTTTTTATTATTTCCCTTTCTCTTTTTTTTCTCTCTTTTTTTTTTTCTCTCTGGACTTCGTCCAGCTTATTCCTCCATTTCCCTCTTCTCTCTTCTAGACTTCGTCCAACTTATTACTCCTTTTCCTGGACTTCGTCCAGCTTATACCTTCATAACCCAATTCCCCCCTTTTTTCTCCTTCATGACTCTTCTCCCTAAGCATTCAGTGGCGGCCCCTTTACATGTGTTAGCTCGAAGTTATTTAAGGCTTATAACTCGCTTTTATAGTGGGGCTTCACAACTAAGTAAGTAAAGACATCCTCTATCGTTCTTACTTCATTCAGATTGACTTGGCTTATTAAAGGAAAAAGCTTCTAAGTTGAAATGCCTCCTATTTTCAATTACTTTCACTAAGAAGATCATGCCGTATTGTATTCACTGGCTCATGCGACACAAAAAAAACTAGACCTAAAGACTCTTATCATGCTGACAATTACATGCATTGACTCCTCTCCCCCTCCCACTTCACTCAGGCTTGTCCCCAAACCATCGTCGTGAAGGGGGGAAACAGGGAGATCAATGCAACACACAACAAACAGTTTATGAAAATAAAAACTTCTCACACTTAGACCGAACAACGGGCTAAGTGGGAGAAGACACAACAAAACAGAAAACATAAACTTCTCACACTTAGACCAAGCATTGGGCTAAGTGGGAGAAGACAAACACAGATTGCAAATAACAAACAAACAACAAAAACAAAGAAAAAAATAACTGAGAACAGAATATAAAAGTTACTTGGTCTTGGGGGTGATTCACTTCTGGGGCTGGCTCCCTCGAGAGCCAGAGGCGGGGTGGGATTCCGGGTCGGGTCATCTTCACTTTCTTTTTCGCCGGCTGCTCCGGCTCCTCTTCTTCCTGTTCTGGTTGGTCAGATACTGGCTTCCTGATCATGACGGACTTTGATTTTGTTGGGATTGACACTTGCTTGGATACGGGTGGGGAGACCATCTGCTTGAGCGGTTGCGGTGGTCGCTGGACGGAGGGACTGCTCTGGGACGGGTTGCTTGACCTCGATGCTTGGACCCAGGAGTTACCTTCGACTGGGTCAAGGGGAGTGTCTGCTGCAACCATTTCAACATCTTCATTGTGAGCTCCACAGCCTCGGTCATCCGCTTGTTTTGTTTGGCGGACTTCACCGCCAAATCTGCAATATTGCCCCGCAGGGTCTTCACCTCTTCCCGGCTCCCGTGAAGCGGTTTCTGCATGTTGAGATCCAGAGTCTGGCACCCCGGTTGAATCTTGAAGCTTTTCTTCCTGGGGAACTGCGGGTTGTGCCGCTGAATTCGCTGGAATTGTCAGTGATGGTATGGCCGCCGCGGATGTCATTAGGCTAGCGGAGAACAGAGCGTATACTTCCTTCGCTTTCTCGACGCTTCCCAATTTCTGTGTCAATTCCGCTAACAGAACTGCATCATACGCCGTTGGCTGTGAACTTCCGGTGGCCTGGGTTGAATCCATTACTGTAGATCTGAAATTAAAAAGAAACTTGGTCGAATTTGGTTAGGGTTTGTGTTTTAGAGAGAGAATGAAAGTAGAGAGAAGGGAGAGGAAATGCAGTTTTCATCGATTTAGATTATTGGAGAGAGAAGCGACGGTTTGCCTTTCTGATGAAAAGATGGTGCGGTTGCAGGCGTGATGTAAGCAACCGTACACCTCCCATAAATATCGGCCAAATTTTGAAATTCAAATTATCTCCATCCCTCCTCGACCTCCTCTCCCAGGCTCTCTTTGACTTCTTCCTCCAGGCTTCCCTTCCCTAACTGATGAAGCCGGCTGCCTCCAGGCACATGCCGACATGCGCCAAGTGAATGTTCATATTCAACTCCAAAAGGATATAATTGAAGAGTTGTGGGCACGGAAGACTGCACGGCGATAGTTTTTTTCTTTATTATGTAATTTTTTTTAATGAATGTATTTTTTTTAAATGAAATTAATATGTCTCGTAAATTTAATTCCGTAATTTATCGTAAATTTAATCTCATAAATTTAGTTGTTTTTGAATTATTTTTATTGCGGCTAGCCTATTTGCTTAAAATGATGATGTGGCAAGTAGAATTTTAGTGTTGATGACGTGACAGAGAGAGAGAGTGGCTAGCCTGTGGCTGGCCTAAAGCCATTGGAGATGCTTTCACTCAAGATATCTACTTTCTATATTTGGAAATAAACCCCTCTCTCCTCTCTCCTCATTCAAATATTCAACTTTTTTTTATTCTCTCTACTTACTTCATCTAACCAACTCCTCCTAAAATCTCGTGCCACTCAAAATGTAGACATCTTGAGTGGGGCGAAGATAGTGGTACTCTATCCGTTTCCTAAAAAAGGGAACTTAGGGAATGACACGAGTTTTAACCAAAAATTGGTAAAGTAAGAGAGAGGAAGAGAAAAAATGAGTAAAGAGAGACGAAGAGAAAAAGTAGTGAACATAGTGTTCGTGGATTGTGGGTACATTTTCTAAAATAGAGAACTTCTATGTTTAGGAAACACACTAAAAAGGAAAGAATTTATATTTTTAGAAAACGGAGGGAGTAGCATTTTTTATACTTTTAACATTTTTGGTACAAAAATGCCCCCACGACATGATGGACATTTTTGGACGTTCCACCCAAGTACTAAATATGATATTTTATCTGGCTTTCCATAGTTCCATCCAAGTACTAAATATGATATTCTTATGTTTGGATACTTGAAAATATCATATTTAGTACTACTTGGATAGAAAGTTTAAGAAAATAGAGTGAACTACAAAAATGGTCCCTGGACTATGGGGTTATCTCATAAATGGTCCATAGACTTTAAAAATATCACCAGCAGTCCCTGGACTAAATATGATATTTTATCTGGCTTTCCATAGTTCCATCCAAGTACTAAATATGATATTCTTATGTTTGGATACTTGAAAATATCATATTTAGTACTACTTGGATAGAAAGTTTAAGAAAATAGAGTGAACTACAAAAATGGTCTCTGGACTATGGGGTTATCTCATAAATGTGCCCTATTTTTTTGTGGACGGAGGGGAGTAGTAGTTAATTAGTACTTCCAATGTTCACCAAAAATAGTCCTATTGATGGACGACACGGGTTTTAATAAAAAAATTAGTAAAGTAGAGAAATAATAAAAAAAAAGTGCGTAGAGTATAAGAGTGGAGGGGGGAAATGAATAAAATATGAGAAAAAAGATTTTCATTTTAAGATAAGAATATTAATCGAACAAAATGGACTTATTAAGAGAATATTGTTATTCATATTATTAGATAACTATGGAGGAACCCAAAAAAGGGTAGCTAATTAAGTCTATATTGTAGAATTGTGTAATTGTTTGATATATTATTCACAGTGAGAGTTTACATCATATATAGGTCTAAGGAAGAGCTATACAAGGTAAAATATTTCCAATCAAATCTTCCTAATTAATGGCTGCAATCTTCTTCCAATCTTCTCCCGATTTTGTGTCATCTTTTATTTGCAGAATATTCTAGATTGCCAACACTCCCCCTCAAGTTAAGTGACGGGATTTCCGAAACTTAACTTGCAACACTTCTTGAAAGCTCTTTGCCGATACAACTTTGGTCAAGATGTCCGCTAGTTGATCCTCTGACTTCACATATGGAATCTCCACTATCTTTTCTTCAAGGTTCTCCTTTATGAAATGTCGGTCGATCTCGACGTGTTTGGTTCTGTCATGTTGCACCGGATTTTCTGAGATATTGATCGCGGCCTTATTATCACAAAGTAACTTGCAAGTTTTTTGTGACTCCAAGTTTAACTCCTTCATTATTCTCCTAAGCCAAAGAATTTCTGTCAAGCCACGTTTGATGCCTCGGAATTCAGCTTCTGCACTTGAGAGGGCCACCACCTTTTGCTTCTTGCTCCTCCAAGTAACCAAATTTCCACCTACAAAGGTGAAATAACCTCCCGTAGAACGCCTATCAACCAAGTTTCCTGCCCAATCTGCATCCGTATATCCATGAATGTCTAGATACCCATTTTTTCGGAACAATACTCCATGTCCGACGGTTCCCTTCAGGTAGCGGACTACTCTAAGTGCTGCCTCCCAATGTTCATTCTGCGGGCTATGCATGAACTGACTCAGAACTCCTACTGCATAGGTAATGTCAGGTCTGGTGTGGGATAGGTAGATGAGTTTCCCAACAAGCCTTTGGTATCTTCCTCGATTAGTGGATGCCGCCCCCTTGATGATTTGTAGCCCGTGATTCTGAACCATTGGAGTGTCTGCGGGTTTGCAATCTAGCATTCCTATCTCTGTCAGAAGGTCGAGAACATACTTTCTTTGATTGATGAAGATTCCCCTTCCTGATCTGAGTACTTCGATCCCGAGGAAGAACTTAAGATCTCCCAGATTCTTCATCTCGAATTCTGTCGATAGATGACTCTTGAGCTCCTTTATCTCCTCAACATCATCCCCTGTAATAATCATGTCATCTACATAAATTATCAAGCACGTGATCTTCTCCCCATTCCGTTTGATGAAGAGAGTGTGGTCCGAGTTACTCTGTTGGTACCCATATCTCATCATTACCTCCGTGAATCTTCCGAACCAAGCTCTCGGAGATTGCTTCAACCCGTACAGTGTCTTCTTCAGTTTGCACACCATGCCTTGGCCAAATTCCTCCGAAAAACCTGGTGGAGCGTCCATATAGATAGGATCCTTCAATTCTCCATGAAGAAAAGCATTGGTGACATCGTACTGATGAAGTGGCCAGTCTTTGTTAGCTGCAATGGAGAGTAGAACTCTTACCGTGTTCATCTTTGCAACAGGGGAGAATGTCTCAGAATAATCAACTCCTTGGGTTTGAGTGTATCCTTTTGCCACCAATCGAGCTTTGTATCGCTCAATACTCCCACCTGGTTTTCGCTTAATTGTAAAGACCCATCGGCAGCCCACTGTATGTTTCCCATCAGGCAATGGGCTAACTTCCCAAGTGCCGTTTCTTTTCAGTGCTTTCATTTCAACTAGCATTGCCTCCCTCCAGTGTTTGATCTTTATAGCTTCTTCATAGGTTCTCGGTATTTCTTCCTCGCACAATGCGGTGTGAAATGCCTCGCCATTTTTGACATATTAGCCTCGGCAAAGTTTGCCACTGAGTATCTGCTTTTCCTCCCTATTCGTTCCGGAGGGTATCTTTTGGGAGGAACACCTCTCGTACTCCTTTGAGGCATCACAAACTGGCCTGTATCTTTATCAATGGTGGTATCTTCTTCTTTTTCTGTATCAGTTGTGTCAGAAATAACAACTGAACTTTCAGGATTCGGGCTAGATATTACCTCGGATTCCAGTGGGGTTGGATCATCGGAACGTGGCGGAAGCGTTTGGCTCGATTCTGTGACTGGGATCGGCTCATGGATAGTGCCAGCTTGCTCTGTTGGTTCCGAATCGAAGTTACTTGGCACATACCACCGAAGGGAGTCGGTCGCTTGGGTCTCCCCCTATCTTACACTCTCCCCCTGAGTCCCAAGGTGGTAAAAGAATTCTGTCTCGAGGAAGTTACAATTCATGGTGGTTATCACTCGTTTGGTTTTTGGGTCATAACATCGATAGCCCATTTGGTTGATCCCATACCCCACAAATACACACTTGATCGCACAGGGGGAAAATTTGGTCCTTTCATGTTTCGGGACATGCACATAAACGGAACAGCCGAAAGTTTTAGGTGGAAGGGATAAAGCTGAAGGGATTTTGGTCAAGGTAGAAAGGTGATCTAGAGGGGTTTTTCGGTTTAGTATTTTTGTAGGGAGTCGATTGAGGAGGTAAACGGAGGTGGCTATGGCTTCAGGCCAAAAGGATGGTGGAACTTTAGAATCGAACAAGAGTGCTCGGGTCATTTCAAGAATTATTCGGTTCTTTCGTTCTGCTACCCCGTTTTGTTCTGGTGTGTGTGGACATGAAGTTTGGTGAATTAACCCATTCTCTCCAAAAAACTTAGTCATAGAACTATTCACAAATTCCCCCCCATTATCGGATCGAAGGATTTTAACTGATGTATGAAATTGGGTTTGAATCATTTTGTAAAATAACAAGAATTTATCACATACTTCAGATTTATGTTTCATGAAATATACCCAAGTAGTTCTACTGCAATCATCAACAAATATCACGAAGTATTTAAAACCAAGATTAGTTCCTATAGGCGCTGGGCCCCACACATCAGAATGAACTAAGGAAAAAACAGTTTCAACACGAGTATCACTTGGTTTAAAGGAGTTTCGGTGGCTCTTGGCCAAAACACAAGCTTCACATGAAAAATCTCTAGGAACAAAAAGTTTAGGAAATAAAGATTTCAAATAACCCGGAGAGGTATGGCCCATTCTTCGGTGCCAGAGCCAAGTTTCTTGATTAGTGGATCTGTGAGCAAGCATCGCCGCACCATCTTGTCGAGCAATCTCGTCCACAAAATAAAGCCCACGACGCTCAGTGCCACGTCCAATAATCTTCCCCGTCCGGATATCCTGTAACATACAGAAGTTGGGATGCATCAGCAAGGTACAATTCAAATCTTTAGTCACATGACTAATGGACATCAATTTCTGAGATAATTTAGGAACGTAGAGACAATTTGAAATTTGCACATTTGGAAATATCTCTATAGTCCCTGCCCCTTCAACCGGTGTTACCCCCCCATTTGCGGTTTGGATATGTGACTTAGGAGTTTTATGAAATTCCACAAAATCATCTCTGTCATAAGTCATTGTATCAGTGGCCCCACAGTCAAAAATCCATCCCATATCATTAACTTTATCACAATTATGGGCTTCAAAAGCATAGGATAAAGATTCTAGGGGGGCAAATGAGTTTCTGCATATAATGGGGTCTGAATAGAAATTATTCCTAAGCTGGGGGCGTTTTTTGCATAAGCTATTCAAGTGGGGTGATTTTTCATATTTTTCAGTTTTGGGGGATTTAATAGCAAAAGGATATTTATTAGGGTTAGGGTTAATCCCTAACCCGTTACCTCCATTATCACCGCCGCCGTCAAGCTGGAATGTGGCTACCATCGCCTCTGCCGCTGCCGCTTTCCCCCCACCTCCGGTTTCACCGCGTCTCCCTCCACCGCCGGTTTGGAGACCTCCGGCGTCTGATTTCTTCTCCTGGAACAGAGTTGCATCCCGATTCCCTTCGGGACGATCTCTGCCTCCCTCTGTTCCGATGGCGACTTTGGCCTTCCCGGCCTTCTCTTCTTCCCACCATTCTGGATATCCGACCAACTGGAAGCACGTTTCCTTTGTGTGTTTGTGCATTCCACAGTGGGAGCACCAAAGTTTGGATTTGTCCGGTTTGGCGTTTCCCCGACGGTTGGAAGTGAAGCGCGGCGGTGGTGGTTGGTTTCTGTTCTGTGGTTGCGACGGCTGGTAATCTCTTGCTCCGAAACCGAACCCTACTCCCGATGATGAGTCGGTTCCGATGGCGGTGGTGGGTGATTCGGACGCCGGTGACATGATTTTCAATCGAGCTGCCTCCCGTTTCACCCATCCATACGCCTCATCGACTGAGGGATATGGATCCTCCTTGAGGATTTCGCGTCTGACCCAGTCATACCTTTCGTTTAATCCGGTGAGAAATTTGAACAATCTCAGTTCTGATTTGATACTTCGATATTGTGAAACTCCTTTATCACAACAATCGACAGTTCTATGAGGACACCGATCGATGTCCATCCATAATCCATGGAGCCTACTCCAATAGGCCTCCAAACTCATTTCTCCTTGAATGATTCTGCTTGCTTTGTCTCGTAGGTCATAGATGAGGTATGAGTCGGCTGAACTGGCGAACGTCACGGCCAGTGTATCCCAGAGTGATTTTGCCGTCTGGTGATGTGCAAAATCGGCTATAATCTGCGTTTCCATGTTGTCGATGATCCACGAGAAGACTATCAAGTCTATCTCTTCCCAATCTGTATATCCCTTCTCTCCTAGTTGTGGTGGAGTCGGAATTCCGGTGATGTGGCGGTAGACTCCTCTGCCGCCGATGGCCACCTTCATTAGTCGTGACCATAGTGGGTAGTTTGAGCCATTCAACTTGAAGGCTACGGTAACACTTTTGCTCGATCTGATTTTCTCGGCTATTGGTTCGATTTCTGATTTATTTTCTGTCGTTCTGGTTGGATTGGTTTCTCGCCGTTTCGGTCGAGAAGGGTATATATTAGGGCTATGATGAAGCTTTTCTAAGCCTAACCTGCTCTGATACCATGTAGAATTGTGTAATTGTTTGATGTATTATTCACAGTGAGAGTTTACATCATATATAGGCCTAAGGAAGAGCTATACAAGGTAAAATATTTCCAATCAAATCTTCCTAATTAATGGCTTCAATCTTCTTCCAATCTTCTCCCGATTTTGTGTCATCTTTTATTTGCAGAATATTCTAGATTGCCAACATATATATGTATGTATATGAAGTTTTCTAGCAACTTGGAATAACAAACGGAGATCTTATCGGAAGAGGTAGAGCTTGATCCTCTTTTGCTAAAGAGAATAAGATCGATGGAGGCTGGGTTTACTAAGGTTATCAAAAACACAAGTAGTTGGAAGGGATGGAGAAATATCAATTCTAATATTGCATTTCTTGTTTGAAGAAATAATACAATTACCCTATTTATACTTATCTAAAATCTTCCATTTTCGTTCTGGGAAAGAACCAACAAAGAAAACGCATAACAAAGCTCACAATTGCACTCTACTCAATTAAATTTAAATAAACAAAAGTAAAATAAAAAAAATCTTTAGATGTAATCTCTCGAATAACGCGGCCGCACAACTTGACGCCCGGGCCTGTCTTGCGCTATGGTTGAGTTCGGCTGCACTTGTGTGTCTTCGCCTTAGTTAACATACGCATGTTTAAAGAGTGAGGCTGCACGCTGTGTTTTCTTCATGTTGTCTGAATAAACAAGATTTATATCCTGCAATTTGATATTTTCACAAGGATTTGTAGGACTACAATCCAATACTAGAGCTTGCAGATTTCTTGACGTTCCACTTACGCTGCTGATTTTGACGTTGCTGATTTTCACCCCAGAGCTATGCAGAATATACAACATTAGTATTCGTTCGTTCATCCACAATTTCATAATACAAGAGTAATATCAAGTACGTACGCCTTTTGGGCAATTGCTCTGAGGGCAATATTGTTGATCGATAATTATAGGGTTTGTAACATTTTTCATGACCAAGTTAGTGAACTTGACATTCATAACGGTTGCATTGCTAGGTCTCTCCCATGTTTTAATCCGAACACCGTTGTCTGTGTTTGTAAACACTGAATTTTGCACTTCAATGTTTTCGACTCCTTCTTCGCGTGGTGCTCCACCAATGCTTCCAATGCTACAATTAACGAATATTTATAAAAGAAAATTGGTATTGTGATTACAATGTTGTCGAATTTAGGCAAATATATCAAACGTACCTAATCCCATGCCCGGGGCCGCACACAATATGGTCCATCCACATGTTCCTAGTGCCTGGGCCGATTGATATGCAGTCGTCTCCAGTGCCAATCTTGCTTTGGAGGACACTTACGAAGTTCGAATTCCCAATGTGAATGCCATCGGTGTTAGGGCTATCATCTGGGGCAGTTAATATCAAATTTTGCATGGTGATGTTGTTGCATCCATTGATAGAAATGTGGACACCCTCACTGTCGAACGATTTCAAGCCGTTAACCAGTACATTGTTGCATCCTTGAAGAGAGAATGACTGCAATTACAATAGTCTCAAAGAATATGTGAGATTGCATAGTTAATTTGATAATAGTAGGTTTTATGTATAGTTTCAAGAATGTGTGCAACTATAAGTTATTTAGTTGTATAATTTCACTTAATCTAAATTTGTATATCTTGGATTTACATAATGAGAATTCACAATCTTTAGCTTAATTCAATAGTTTGAAATTAGAACTTACCCTTGCTCCATAGGGGCAACCCCTTTGTTGCTTCTTACAAGACCAATAACTTGACCCCTTGGCATTAATAGTGCCACCACCAATAAATGACAGCCCATCAACATTATTGAATGATATCCATGATTGATGGTTGCTCAATGATTCGTAACTTGGAGCAACAATATTTCCTAATAGTTGGAACTGCATTTTCTTCTTGCATGGTCCATACAACGATACCGAATTCACCACTCCTTGTGGAATGAGAACCGTTGATTCAGAGGCTGAGCTGCAGGCAGCCACCCATGCCTTTAACAAGGCCGGTGATGAGTCGGTCTTTCCATTGGCCCTTGCCCCAAAATCAACAACGTTGTATGACTTAGCAGTGCATATTTGTAACAATGTTGCAATATTCAAGACAAGAAAAAAAGTCTGAGAAAATACGGCTAACTTAGGCATGATTAGAGATTCAAGAAGTAAGGTGAATATTAGATTTTGATTTGTAAAAATTGGGTGGTGCTGCTGAATTTATAAAGGGTGCGTATGTCTAGATTTAGTAGAAACATTTTGCAGTCAACCGGAATATTATATTTCAAGGGTGTGATAAATTTATATAATTGTATGTACATAATTGGGATAATATGTCATTTTTATGATTTCCTTAAGTAATGGATCCGGAATTTATCTATTTTAACTGAACTTTTTAATTTACTTAATCAGAATCCTCTATGTTAATGGTAAAAGATAAATATTATTCCTCGATGTCTAGAATAAGAGTCACAATTTACCATTTTGGTATGTGCCACAATAAGAGTCACACTTTATACTACTATATATAATTGATTAAATATTAATTTTTTCACAAATTTAATAGTACTATATTAAATTATAGAATTATTTTAAAATTAAATATAGTATTTTATACTACCTCCATCCCCCAAAATTTGTCTCACTTTGACCCAGCACGGGTTTTAAAAAATATAATGGAAAGTAAGTTGAAAAAGTTGGTGGATTGTGAATCCTACTTTTATATATTAATTTTATAATAAAATGTGAGTATGAATGAGTTAGTGGAACATAGGGTCCACTACTAAAAATGGTAAAAGTGAAATGGAACAAATTTTGGGGGACGGACGGAAATGGGAAAATGAGACAAATTTTCAGGGACTGAGGTAGTAATTATGTATTTTGTTAATTAGTAATTAATTCAAAAATATAGATCTATAATTTAAAATAGTATTGTTAAAAAATATCCAAAATTATATGAAATTATATCCTAAAAATAAAACTAAATTAAAGGGTACTATGTCTATATAAATTTATCTTTTCTCCCTCAAATGGTCGAATCATAAATATTGTTTAGAACGTATCATATTTTGAGTTCTGGTGCAGTTTTTGTCTTATGGAAAATAATAATGTCTTAGTGTTATGCTTATTGTCTAAAGGTTGGTCAATTTAAAATCACTACTTAATATTTATCAAATGATAGAGCAATTTCAATACAACTTCTCGCAATACACAAAATCTGTCCATTCAGTTCCCAACACATTGCCACTATCAGATTCACTATTTATAATTTATCAATGAAGTCAAAATTATCTTACCATAACAAATTCTTACTATAAACATTTAATTACAAAAAAATTAATGCCTTAAACTCTATACACCATAATTATTAAGTCAAAATTATTCTAATATAACAAAACCTGATCAATAGTATTCATATACAAAACGTAAAGGTCGTTTAATAGCTATATTTTTTCTAGAGCAGAGAGATTTATCGTGATTTACTTGATATTTAATACGTGAATCAATTTAGTTTGTCGGCCTTAGTTATTGCAACTAAGCATTAAATTATGATTGCTTTAAAAATAAATTATTCAATATTTTCTAAATAATACTTCCTCCGTCTATGATTAAAGGTCTCATATCTATTTAATACGGGTTTTAAAAAATTATTTGACTTTACAAAGTAAAGTGGGTAGAAAAAATAGTAAAGTAGGTAGAAAAAGATAGTGGAATATGAGGCCTATTTTTATATATTGGTTTTATAATAAAATGTAAATAGAATGAGTTAGTTGAATGTAGGGTATCTATTAGTAATTAATTATTTCTTTAATGGAAAAAGGATATAGTGCTCTCAAATATTTTGAAGAAAAGGAGTAACGATCGTTATACTAAGTAGAATTAACCCTTGCATATTCATTATACGTAGAAAATTCGTCAAATATAAATAAACGTAATTTATATAGAATAGAAATTAAAATCCTTATTACTGAGACATGTAGGCACACGTAAAAATCATTTTTCACAGAAAATATGCAAAAATAATCAACGTTTCATGATTGATTACGAAATACAAATTCTAATTTGCGGATCCAGAAATTTCATATGGGGGTACGATAAATAATTATATTGACTTAAAAATTTAAAATTCAATTGATTTTTTTCTCCGGTTATCTCGATTTTTTTTTAAATGAACTTCATTATGTCTAAAAGAGATTATTTTTAGGCATTATTACTAGAACTTTTTCGCAATAAAAAAAAGGAGATTCTTAAATATATATATGTAACAAATAGTTTATTTTTATTTGGATAAAGTTTTATATATTTAAACTAAAACAAAACACATCATATTTTCTATATAATACTCCTACTATCCCATTAAAAATGAAACGTTTTCCTTTTTTGGTTGTCCCATTAAAAATGAAACGTTTCCTAAAATGGAAACAATTCTATCTCTATTTTTTCATCTCTCTTACTTTACTCTCTCTTCATTAACTCACAAAACAACACTGCATAAAATCTCGTGCCGATTCTCAAATGTTGCATTTTAAGTGGGACGGAGGGAGTATTAAATAGTATTATGAGTAAAATTAGAAACCATAAATAATAAATTATGGACGCTTTATTGTGAAGTATAAAACAAATGAGAAAGAAGTAAATTATTATATTTACTCAATCATTAGTTAGATATCATGGAATATATAATACTCCAATAGAGTAAATAGCCAAAATTAAAATGCGCCATATAGGTTTCGAACCCGGGTTGCTGCTGTAAAAGTTGAGCATCTTTCTATTAGGCTACTTACAACTTTTGGGGGCACCGCCACCGGGCTATTGTTCTTATGACCTATTGTTCTTATGTGTATTATTCGCCTGTGCTAATTTATATGTTATCCCTATATTATTATCCTTATTAATTAAGAAATCAAACTCTACCAGGAATTTTAAGGGGAAAATGGCTGAAAAGGAACATGAGGAGTAGTCAAAGTTCATATTTTAATGTGATCGTTGGCATTCCATGCACCTAATCAACGTGCATGCTTAATTATACAGTATGAGATGGAAAAAAAAAATTACTATTAGAGAATTTTTCATATGGTTTAGAATTATTAGTAGCACATGGGTGTCGCAATGACTATTGACTAAGCATTTTTTTAATTCATTTGAGAATGTTATAATCATACAATCCTCTAATGAGATGACACGTATATAAACAAATAAAGAAGAAATCTGTATATGATTAACAATTAATATAAGAACATGGGAGAGGATTGACTAATTAGCTTAATTTATAGAAATTAATACTTATATTTTTTTAGTTTAACATGCAGAGATCCCTTGAGATACACCATATATATGGAGAAGGTTAATTTATACTCCCTCTATTACACAGTAGAGTCATTTTGTCATTTTGGTACGTTCCATAGTAATAGAGTAATTTCTCTTTTTAGTAAAAGTCAACACATTATTACACATCTACTTACTCTCTCTTACTTTATTCACTCTTCATCTCTCTACCTTTTTAATTTTTCACTTTATTCTCCCTTTACTTAACTCACATAATACATTTTTTCTTAATCTCCGTGCCGAAAAGAAACGCCTCCACTACTATGGAACGGAGAGAGTAGATCATAAACACATATAGAGATAGATACACAATAAAATGCTATATGTTTCATTTTTCATTTTTCTCCACATGCAGATCTAATTTTGTTTAAAATGAATATAATGGACGTTAAGAGCGAATAATTTTAAGTTATATGCATGATTAGTTTATAATTATCTTCATCATCTTTTTGCATGTATTCGCGATCGTCCATGAATAAAATCATTAATCACTAATTATAATAATTAGGAAGCGATTATCGATAAACATTAATGGATAAGGCTTATAAATACACACAAAAACGTACAAAACAAACAAAATACAAAATGATTAGCAACAAAGAAACACAAATTGCCATCTTGATCATCATCACCTTCTTTTTCTACTCATCTAATGCAACTCTCAGCTACAATGTGAAGAGTTTCGGAGCAAAATCGAACGGAAAATCCGACTGCACAAAGGCTTTCCTTAGTGCGTGGAGCGCCGCCTGTGCCGCCACAAAACCGGCAACAATTTACGTTCCGGGAGGACGATATCTTCTGCGAAATGTAGTATTTATGGGAAAGTTGTGCAAGAACACGGCAATCACTATTCAGATAGATGGCACTCTTGTAGCTCCTAATAACTATAGCGTGATCGGGAATTCCGGCACCTGGTTGAAGTTCGACAAGGTCACCGGAGTTTCCATATACGGAGGAACCCTAGACGGCAAAGGGGCGGCGCTGTGGGCTTGCAAGAACTCCGGCCATAATTGCCCCAAGGGAGCAACGGTTAGTTGACCGTACTAATTTTTAAATTTATTTAAATTTTTAAGGAACATACTAAAAAGAAAAGAGTTTATATTTTTAGAGGCATATGTCATAAAAAAAATATTTTGGGACCCAAATGATGAGGTGGTATCCATGAATTCACATAGATATGGCATTTTCAAAGTAAAAAACTTTGGTTAAAGAATATGTGAATTTAAATATTTCCCATGCAATAGTACTTATTTAACTTCTATCTATTTTGGCTATGCAGAGTTTAGAATTCCACAACTCGAACAACATAAGTATCAATGCACTCTCATCCTTAAACAGTCAAAAGTTTCACATTCACATTTATGGATGTCACAACGCCAATCTCATCAACATGAAAATATCCGCCGATGGATACAGCCCCAACACCGACGGAATTCACGTTGAGCAGTCATCGGCAGTCACTATCTTGGGCTCACGCATCGGTACCGGTGATGACTGTGTCTCGATTGGACCCGGCTCTTCTGACTTGTGGATCGAGAACCTCTTTTGCGGCCCCGGTCACGGGATAAGGTACTGCTATCAATTATATTACCAAAGATTAATAATTATATAGTTTAATTCCACTCTTAATATTTCAATTTACTAGTTAGAAATATTATTGAAAATCGTTGATTTGTGCAGCATAGGGAGTCTAGGTTGGAGTTTGCAAGAGGCGGGAGTGCAGAATGTGACAGTGAAAACGACGACGTTTAGAGGAACTCAGAATGGTTTGAGAATAAAGACATGGGCAAGGCCTAGCGATGGATTTGTGAAAGACGTGTATTTTCAACATATTGTGATTGACAATGCCAAATATCCAATTATCATCGATCAAAATTACTGCCCCGACCACAATAATTGTCCTAGCAAGGTAAGATACACACCACTCCCCTCATCCACCATTTAAAGAGCTATTTTGACTTAGTACGAGTTTTCAGAAATTGCTTTGACTCTGTGAAGAAAGTAAAGAGAGGAAGTAAATGAAATGCGGGACCCATTTTTTGAATTAGTTTTATAAATTATTGTGAGTGTAAAGAGTTACTGGAATTAGAGGTCCCGTATACCAGAAATGAAAAAAATAAATGGTTCTTTAAATCATGGACAGCCCAAGTGAGTAATATTGGTAAGTTTTTTGGGCAGAATTCAGGCGTGCAAATTAGCAACGTGAGATATGAAGATGTACATGGAACATCTGCAACAAAAGTCGCAGTGAAATTTGAGTGCAGTGAAACCAATCCATGCAGTGGAATTACTCTAGACGGGGTAAACCTCACTCTCAAAGATAAACCGACAACAGCGTTGTGCGTGAACGCTAGAGGAACGGCAAACAACGTCGTCAAGCCTGCGAGTTGCTTAAAGGGAGAATGATGGTCAGATGGTTCAAATGTAGGAATGTACATGTTTGAGAGTTGAGACTAGCGATTAATAAAAAATCTTGTTCTAAATAAAATTGTATTTTATGAAATACACGTGTGTTCCTTACGTGATTAGTTTGTTTGCACAAAATTTAATTTACTTTCCTGTTTAGTTGTTACCTGCCTAGTTTTAATATCATTCATTTCAGGTTATTTAACTCTGTCCAACTTACAGGTCTTTTAGTTTTAAATTACTTTCCTACACGGATTTCATGTAGTGTTGTTTTGTTAATTATTGAAGACAAAATAAAGTAAGAGAAAAGAAAAAGTAGAAATAATATTGTTTCCATTTTAGAAAACATTTTATTTTTAAAAGGACAATTCAAAAGAAAAATGTTTCATTTTAATGGGACAGAATGAGTACAAGACTGATAACCCAATTGCCTTACTCAGTGATGGGAGGAAACAATGCACTCATAGAAAACAAGTTAAGACGTGGTGGCATCACCAAAAAAACCTGAATACCGCGAAACTAAACCAAGAAAGATCTAATCCTCAGAGGGATCGACAACTCATCTTACCGTTGTTGTTAACCCGGGTTAAAGCATTGGGTAGTTGGAAAAACATATTTTTATTTGGCAAAACTCCGAAAAATCAATACAGAGCAATACCGAAGTAAGGTTGATAAAAGAAATGGCGTTGTTTCTGGGGCTTAATGGTGTCACATGTAGTTTTCGAAGAGTTCATTGATATACTTTTTTTCCCCTTTTACCTATTGTTTGATTTCCCTCCGGGTGCATGATCATATCGTCCGACCTATAGTTGCTATTCGACCCAGAGATTAGCAGGAACGAAAGAGCCATCAGGACGCAATGAAGGGAATCACAAGTTGGACTTTGAGGAGGCAATCAAGGGAAGCACAAACCAGTCACATTTTGAGTCGGACGAGGAAGGAAGGACAAAATTTTGGAGTGACAAGAAAGCAGAGATGGTGTAGAGAATGATCCATACCTGAGGGCATCCACAATAAAGTCCGCCCAATAGCCCGCCCTATAGCAATTCCTAGTCCTCCACGTCAGCATTCTATAGTCCTACCTATTTAACTGCAATGGGGTGGAGTATAGTAATGCACTTATAGAAGACAAGACTTGGAGGCTAAGCAAAAATCCAGTTTCTGCATTCTATAGTCCTACCCATTTACCTGCAATAGGGTGGACTATAGCCCGCCCTATAATTTTAACAACTATTTTGTATTCATTTTTAATTTTGTTTTCGAATTAATAATTTAGCGAAATATAAATAAATTTAAGACCACAATATGACAATATTCATTTTATTAAAAATCCAAAAAAGTACAACGTGAAATACTAAAAAACTACAATTTCAACGGTTACATGACCACATTTCTTCGATGGGAAGAGAGTTGAAGAAAGAGATTGGAAGGCGCGAGAAATGGAGATAAAATGTGGTTCACTTATAGAGCGGAAAATAGGGAAAAAGATAAAATAAAAATTAGAAAAATATAGTCTGGGCTACAGTCCGAATGCCCGCAATGGGGCGGACTATATGTCGGATGATGATCATCCGCCCTACAGTCCGCGAACTAAGTTAAGAGCGTGGGCATGGGGCGCGCCATCATCCTCCCACCTGCAGTGGTGTACGATGCATAGAATAGGCTATCGTCTACCCCAAAACTTTGATCTTGACCAAAGTACTTAAAGCTAGGAGTTACAATTAGATAAAGAATGTACAAGTAAAGAAAGAGGATGTATTAGAAAAATATTTAAAGGTTGAAAAAGAATGAGAAGAGAAAAGAGAAAAGGAAAAATCAAGGAGAATTTAGAAAAGTGAGATGTAAACTAGACAAAGTCTGGAGTGCTTACAGAAGAGTTAATTGGGGCTAAAGGACGAAGTAGATGTTAGTTTTATCTATGCTTCAAAATTTTAGTCACTTTCTATCCAAATATTCCTCACGTGCTAAAGAGCCTACATAACAATAAAAAAATAAAGACCTTTTGGATTTTTTATGCTTAATCACAACACGTAGATGAGGAATTAGATTTGGAGCAAGCTTATGGTTAAACTTTGTATGATGTATGATTTGAGAGCTTATCATTATATTGCCATATACACTTTGAGAGTGATACTTACAATTCAAAACACATGTGAGTGCATGATAAGGATCTTCATTGATTAGATCCATGTAATTACCCAAGATTATGCCCAAAGTGTAGATCCAACATCAAAACACAAAAAATAAACAAGCTAGAGTGAATCTAGTCACAAAAACTAGATTAAAAAATAGAGATTTATGGAAGATAAGAAATGAGAGAATGTGTATTGATGAGAAATTAGAGTTACAACCTTAGGACCTTGACCAAAACAATGGAAACAACCCTAGGCAACTTTCATCAACTCTAACCACCCCTTGGCTCCACTACTCAATGGCTACACCCCCATTGATGCATACCTCTACTTGAATCAATCTAGGAATGTCACAAGCAACCTTCAATGAAGGAATTTGGATACAATCCTAAAAGAGGAAACTCACTAGGGAGATAACTTTAATTCAATTAAAATCTAGAATGAAAATGATATCAAAAGGTATTTATACTAATGGTCCAAAATTCAAGAAAAACGCCCACAAAATCTAGCCTCTGCGTGAGCCACCCGCCCGGGTGGATTTTGTTGGTCGAAAGCCACCAGACCGGTTGGAACTTGTTGTCTCAACTGTGCTTTCTGGTAGCCACCCGTCCGAGTGGGAGTTTTTCTACTCTGCGCGACTTCCGTAAATCTGCCATAACTCCCTCCACCGGACTCCGATTGAGGCGTGTAGATACTCACACGAAGCTCTTTCGAAGACGAAGACATTGGTGGCATTTTCAGAGCTTTTGGATGTCATCTTAATAGGCAGAATAGTGATTGAAGCCAGCTGCAGGTACAAACTTTGATGCACGGCTTCCATAATCGTATCAGTGGAAGTTCTCATGATGATCAACGAGCTAGTAATGAAATTGAATCAATAATCCTGCTTGATATGATTTTTGGTTTGTTATGCGCAATTTATTAATTCATGTGTCTGAGGCAACAAGGAAGTCTAGTCCTTAGCATCCGCGTTTCTTATTTAGTTTCTCTCTTGTTTCATTCTAGCACAAACAAGTAGTTAAGTTTGATGGGTTGATAAATACGGATTTTGCATGCTTTTAAGACCTAGATTTGGCTAAGCTTTGATTAGCTTTCGTGCACAATATGTTCATAAAGTGTTATATTTGTACAACATGTTTTGAGATAAATGTCCAAAATAGAATTAGAAAAGGGCATAAAAGGTAGAAATAGATGTTTGGATGTACTCCCTCCGTCCCACTTTAGGAGTCCCGGTTTACCATTTTTGGGTGTCCCACTTTAGGAGTCTTGGTTGGAATATTCCATCAATGGTATTAGGCCCCACATTCTACTAACATTTTTCCACTCACATTTTATTATAAAACTAATATAAAAAAGTAGGGCCCACATTCCACTATCTTTTTTCACCAACTTTCCTTCACATTTCTTACCCGTGCCGAATTCAACCGGGGACTCCTAAAGTGGGACGGAGGAAGTATTAGACAGTCCTAAAAATACTGTATACATGATACCCCACCCACTCTCTAACCAAAATAATATGCCTTCTATTAATGCTTTTCATGAAAGTACATTCATGTTATTTGCAATAATAAAACTTTGCTTAACATAGAACCAAAAAATCAAACATTATAACAATATAATTAACAAAGCCAGTAACTAAGGCCTAAGGGGAATATCTTTTAGGTACAAGAAGTAGTGGCTTTTTCTTATGCATTGTAATACCAGGATGAGATTCCTCATCAAGGTTGCTCCCTTTAGGCATTACCCAATCAAAAGAGTAGAGCAAGTTAGCCACAGCAACCTCTACATGTTTAATTCCCATAGGTGACCCGGGACACATTCTCCGCCCCGCCCCAAATGGAAGGAACCCGAAATCTTGGCCTTTTTGGTCAATATTAGTACTACTACTAAAGAACCTCTCAGGCACAAACTCGTCTGGATGTTGCCAATAGTCGGGATCTCTTGCAACTGCCCACGCATTAACATAAACCACTGTTTTGGGCTCAATTTGGTAGCCATGGAGAGTGCATCTCTGCATCGCTTGTCTTGGCATCAGGATTGGAATCGGAGGATGCAATCGAAATGTCTCGTTTATGACTGCTTTCAAATATGAGAGTCGAGGCAGATCATCTTCGTCTATTATCCCTTTTTTGGCCTCCAAATTGCGGATTTCTTCCTGGAGTTTCTTCATGATCTTGGGTGCCTTCATCAGTGCCGTCATTACCCAAACTGTCGTCGCTGCACTTGTGTCGGTTGCTCCAACGAATATATTCTACACACAAAACAACGCTGCATAAAATCTTGAACTGAAACCAAATGTTTTACTATATTAATTGGATCGGAGGGAGTATTAAGTTAGAATATTTTATAAAACATGTTATAGGTAAATTAATTTTGGTAAACAAGTTTTTTACAATATCGTATATACTCCCTCCGTCCGCCATGAGGAATCTCATTTCTTGGCGGCACGAGTTTTAAGAAATATTAAGAAAATTTGATGGAAAAAAGTTAGGGAAATATAAGTCTTACTTGCATATACTCCCTCCGTCCCTTAAATATTGTCACACTTTGATTGGATACGGGTTTTAAGAAATGTAATGGAAGTAAGTTGAAAAAGTTGATAGGATGTGGGTCCTACTTTTAAAGTATTAGTTTTATAATAAAATGTGAGTGATAGGTTAGTGGAATGTGGGGTCCACTACCAAAAGTGGTAAAAAAGTTAAATGTGACAAATTTTGTGGGACAGAGGAAAATAGAAAAATGTGACAAAATTTCAGGGACGGAGGGAGTATTAGTTTTAAATGAAATGTGAGTAGAATGAGTTATTGTAATGTGATACCCTATTACCATTTATAGTAAAATGGAACCTGGACTCCAGTTTGCAGACAGACTAAAATGAAAAAAATGGGACTCCTATTCACAGACAGAGAATGTATAACACAACAATATATATGTGTGAAAATAAAATGTGAAATAAACAAAAATACCATTAGCAGAGCTTTGATATTCTTGTAGTTGAAATCAAAAGTGAAAGATTTCTCCTCTTTAAGTTGTAGCAATAAATCAACCATATCCTTCTCCTTCTCCTTCCTATTTGGATCAAGATGATCATCAATGAGCTCTTGATAGAACTCATCCAAATTCTTGTAAGTCGTCTCCACCCATTCTGCATATCCATTGAGCCTATCCACCCAACTCAACGAAGGATAGAAATCCGACACAGATAGAGACGCCATCACAGCTTGAGCCTCTCTCAGAATCTCACCAAACCTTTGTTGCTTCGATTCGTCATATTCGTATCCTCTCCCAAAGGCAATTCTGCATATCAAATTGCTGCCAAGAGAGAGAGCCATCTCACTCAAATTCACAACCCCTTCACTCTCACCGTCGCAGATCCTCGATATCTTGGCGATCATACGAGATACCTCCTCGTCGCGGATGGACCGAAATGTATGGATCTTCTTGAGGCTGAGGAGATGAACCGATGTGATCTTCCTCATCTCCCTCCAGTAATGTCCGTAGGGAGCGAACGCGATGTCCATGCTACCGTAAGAGAGCTTCTGCTGCCCGAGAAACTTAGGCCTGCTGCAGAATGATAAATCCTGTGTTTTCAAGACTTGTTCTGCTAATTTGGGGGAAGAGACAACGACGACTGGGATGGAGCCGAGTTTGAGGTGGATAATGGGGCCGTGTTTCTTGGAGAGTTTCGTTAGATATGGTGGGAGGTTACCGGCCGCCAGGAACTGGTGGAGGTTACCGATGAACGGGAGGCGTGGCGGGCCGGGCGGAGATTTGGTTTTTATTGATTTTGTGGTTTTGTGGAGAAGAAGGTATAGAAAGATTATGGGAAGAACTATGCATAGAAAAAGTGACATAGTGAATGAGGTAGTGATGAATGTAACGTAGCGCACCAGGTGTATTTGTACTAGAATGTTTATTTGTGTTCGCATAGGACTGACAATTTTTTATACAACAAAAACATTTGATATGAACATACAAGAAGTTAATGGTTTGGGTCGTTATGAAGTCAATCGAATAAAAATTCGATGATTTCAAGTTGCATTTGGGTTAGACTTTATTAGGTTGGATCGATATGAGATTGATATGACAGCTCTAGTTTCACATTTTTCATTACGCAACATCTCATATAATATACTTTTGGAATGATCGTTTTGTGTTTAAAAGTGTATACTAAATTTAAAACGTGGAAGACCTATTATGATTGTCATATAATAATACGACATCTCAATTGCATTGATAACTGATTTCATGTGTAAAGAAAATTTGAAATTCTGCTTAAGCTCATTTGTGGAAATTCTTCTTTCAAATGCATATAAAAAATCTTGCCATTTTCAAGATTTTTTTAAATAAAATTTAATGCTTCTCATATCCCATGTTAAGAGATGCATTTCTTCTGTGCATGAAATTTTGAGAAAATAATACTACTCCCGTCCCATAATAGGAGTCACATTTAGTGTGGACATGAATTTTCAGAAATGTAAATGAAAGTTGGTTGAATAAGTTAGTGGACTATAGGATCCACTTATATGTATTAGTTTTATAATAAAATATAAGTGAAATACGTAGATGGAATGTGAGTTCTACTTAATATTTATGGTAAAAGTGAAATATGACTTTTATTATGAGATGGACAAAAATAATAAATGTGACTCTTACTGTAGGACGAAGATAATATGATAAATAAAGTGAGAGGTGCGGAAAGAATTAAGTAGAAGATAGAAAGTTTTTTTTTTTGCTAAAAATATGGAATTTGCCAATTTAGATAAGACATCCAAAAAGGTATAGGAGTAAGTGTAAGGAGACCAGGGACGAACCCAATGCAGGCCAAGCCGCGGCTCCAGAGGAGCCTTGGCCGACCCCGGAGTATAACTTAAGATTCATCTATTGTCAAAAAAAGAGTAGTTTAATCCAACTGTATTAATACACGTAGTCGCCTACATGGCTACATGTATCCATTTCACAATCCACTATATATTAATATTGCATCAATGAAAATTTTAGGTGACGCACAACATTACATACATAACCGCGCAAAGATTATTATCAAAATAAAAAAAAAATGGATTGAATGGATAAATCCAAATTCCAAATTCATCAATATTAAGCTGACATGATACCTAAATGGTTTTTCATTTCAATTTTAGTACTCCCTCCGTCTCAGGATAAATGACTTACTTCTTTTGGGTACGAGATTTAAGGAATGGTATTCAAATAAGTTAAAGTGGAGAGAGTAAAGTAGGAGAGAGGAAAAAGTAGAAGAGAGAAGAGAGAATAAGGTCAGAGAGATGACTTTTTACTAAAAATGGAAATAGGTCACTTATAGTGAGACACCCCAAAAAGGAATATAAGTCACTTATCTTGAGATAGAGACGGAGGGAGTATATAGTAGTAGTACTATATCAGTAGCATCGTAAATTTAACCGACAAAAATTCCTCTTTGAGTTGATCGTAATAATATGCTAAATTTAGGAAAAGGATCCATTCACCGCTATATTATTCTTATGTGATTGTTCATCATTCACAAAAATTAACTCAAAACCTTGTACATGCTCCACACCGCACACGGTGTCACGTATTCCATTCATTGGAGTCGTCAAGTTTTGTCTTCTCTTATGTGGCCAAGTCTAAGCCATCAAGTATTATCAATTTTATAGAATGAGAGTCACTGCACAATATATCCATAAATTTAGACCAAGTATATATTACTAAGAGAGCGTTTGCTGTATTACAACAAATTATATGCCCTTTCTTAGCTTTAATTATGAGTTTAGTAGAATTATATTATTAATTTTAATAAACAACCCGTATTATTTTTATTACTTGAAAAAATACACCTTGAACTCTATATTTCACCTAAGTTATTAAGCCACAATTTTAATTGATTAACTAACAGTTTGGGAAGTTGAATCATAAGTACAACAAAATTACTAAGTTGTACTCCATCTTTCCGTTTCTCAAATAATATTATTGAGGTTATTTCAGTCTAATTAAGCATCATATTCTTTATTTTTTACAAAACATACCAATTAGAAATATAATTAGCATAAAACATAATACATATTATGGTCATCATATTCTTTAAGATTGACTTGTGTAATGGCTAGTAGCTTGTATTTTCTTTTTTATAACTCTATACTGAATTTTTCGTTTTCTTAGACATATATTTATGCCTGGGTGAGTTTCGAGTCTGAATTCTCATTCTTGTATGGTTTGATTATGTGTTTTTATTTGTAGAACTTGTTCACGATATTCTCGAGTCTATGTCATAATGATTGTGAACCTAGAACATCAAGTTACACCATCTTTGATTTCTAATTCTATACCACATTTGACATTTTGACCCTTTACACATAATAATTCCTAGTTAGCCATTTGAATATTAAATTTATTTTCATTGATAAGCAAATATTTCCATAAAAATTCCTACTACATGGTAATGAGTTTTGGAAAAAATAGACATATATTGAAGCATAACTTGAGATGAGATACAATGGTTGTATTTTTCAAAAGAAAAATAAAGTTGTGTTTTATAAGAAAAGATGAGAAGAATTGAAAAAAAAAAATTATAAAGAAGCGAGAAATGAAAATAAAGAAGAAAGTAAAAAACTGGAGAAAGAAAAATATTAAATAGTGTTAGAGCAAAGAAGAAAACATAGAAAAAGTCAGAACCGAACTGAAAAAACCGAAGTTGCTAATAAACCGAACCAAAATCCGAAAATAATCAAACCAAATTTTAAATTTTAGGTTGGTTCGGATCAGATATTAGATTTTCGAGTATATTGCTCACCCCTACTCCACACCCTCTCAATCTTGTTGATTTTTATGCTTTTTCTTTCAAATATTGAATAATTCATTTTTTATTTTTTGTTTTTTATTTATATTTACTAATTTAGGTTTGTATATACTGTATAATGTTTACTTAATTATTGTAATTTCCAATTTGTTTTTTGTTTACTCTTTAAAATGTGAATAATTTTTTAATTTCCAATTTTATTCCCATAGTAATTGAATTTATTAACACGTTATTTAAGCTTTTATACTCCTTCTGGTCATCAGATCCTTATCAATTACAGTATCTCATTTCATTTTAACTATATGTGATAAGTGGACCTCATATTACACTAACTCATTTTACATATAATAATTATAAAACTAACATGTAAAAGTAGAATTCATATTTCACTAATCTCAAAGGAAGTCATGAAACAATCCCTCAAATCGGATCATCTCCTCAGCCGGTAAAGCTACCATGGCGGCTATTCCACCGTCAATGCCGTCGCGGAAAACCCAACAAATATCCTTCCGATGGTGGACGATAGGGCAGCTGTAAAGTGGCTTGCCCCACGGGTACTCGACCTGCTCAAACCCTAACCCTAGCCACGAGCTGACCATATAGTCCCCGTGAGGGAGCCCCCTGTGCGCCTCTAGCCAGTCGAACACCGACCTCACATACTCATCCGATATCCCTTTCATTCCTTGGGAGATCTTCCCCGCCACATTTGAGAAGGGCCCACTCTCAACCTCCTTGAATGTGGCGGAAACCCTAATTGGTAAAATCGCGTTACCGCTATATGACTGCGGTAACGGGGGTTTTACCCTATGCCTCACGTCGATCACGGTGAGCAAGGTGGACGTATCGTTTTTCTCGGGTTTTGCATCTCCGGAGAAGGCTTTACACCGCCATATAACGGCGGCAGCCACCGAGAAGCTGCTAACGGTGGTGTCTTTGGCCTTTTTCTTGAGTTTGGCGATGTCATCAGCGTTCATCTTGAAGATGCGGTAGCGGAGTTCCTCCTCACGGGAACAGTTGAAATTCGGGGGGCGTGAGCCTTCGCCGGTGGGGAGGTGGAGGTCGATGAATTCAAGATGCGGGAATGTCACGTTGGGTGGAGATCTAGCGGCGAGGAGGCGGCGATTGTTGCAAGGGGGAAAGGGTAAGGGTCTGCCGTCGCCAAAAGCTTGAGAGGAGAGGTTTTGTAGGAAAATTTTGGCGGCGACGCCGTCTAATAAGATGTGATTTGTCGACATGCCTATTGCGAAACCTCCACATTTGAATGATGTTACCTGCAATATTCACACTTATGACTTAAATAAATACTCATTTTAACTTTTAATTAAAATTTATTAAAAAATAAATGAAAGGAAAGTCTGGAAATATTACTCCTTTTTAAAGTATTACAACCAAAAAATTTATACACCCTCCATCCCAAGATATTAGACTCACTTCTTTTAGGTACAGAAATTTATGAGATGTGTTTAGTGGTGTAAGTAGAGTTGGTAGTAAAGTAAATTTTTACCATAAACAGAAATGGCTCAAATATGTTGGGACACCCCAAAATGGTATACGAGTCTAATATCTTGGAACGGAGGGAGTATTATATTTGCTCAATCAAAATTTTACATCCGTCATCCCGTTAGTGTTAGAGCATTTCTTTTAGACTCAAAAATTAAGGAATAATTGAGAACAAAATAGAAGAGTTATGGCATAATTAAGTAAGAGAAAATAAAGTAACAGAAAGTAAAACAACAAAGAAAGTAAAGTAGGAGAAACAAAGCGTGTTTGCAAAAAAGGAATTGACTCAACTATAATACTCCCTTCGTTCCATAGTAATGGAACCGTTTCTTTTCAGCACGGAGATTAAGAAAAATTGTGTTAGGTGAGTTAAGTAAATGGAGAATAAAGTGGAAAATGAAAAAGGTAGAGAGATGAAGAGAAAAAAAAAGTAAGATAGAGTAAAGTAGGTAGGAAAAATGTGTTGACTTTTGCTAAAAAGGGAAATGACTCTATTACTATGAAACGTATCAAAATGACAAAATGACTATTACTATGGAACAGAGGGAGTAGGACATCGTAGAAATGAATAGGGATGTCAATCGGGCTAACCTGTTCGGGTTCGGGCCAGCCCACTCGGATTGCCGGGCTATTTGGATGCGGGCCATTCGGGTTATGGATTTTTCGGGTCATAAATTTTCAACCCTAACCCTAACCCGTCGTGTTTTGGGCTAACCCATCGGGCTATTCGGGCCTAAAAGCTTTCAAAAATAATCTCTTGTATCAAAATTTTCTTCTATAAAATGATTTTAAATTTTAGATACTTTTTTCTTTTTAGTTAGATTCTTCTATAAAATCTTCAAATTTTTATAGTTTTCTTCAATAATACTTGAAAAGAAGCCTTTCATCTCGATCAACTACAATATAAAATTAAAGCTTGTGTTCGTGTCATTATTATGACATTGTTTGTAACTAATTCTTTATGAAAATTAAAAATCACATCTTACATGAATCATTATTAAAATGATAAATATATTAAGATTTTGATGGGATAGTTCTTAATTTTGTCGTGATTGGCTTTGGTGGTGGTAAGACAATAGTGGCAGACGATGGGACGATGAAATAATGAGTTGAGATGGAACTTGAAAGCTGATATTGTGGAATCGAGTGGAAAAGTGTAAAATAAAGATTGAATAAGACTAATGATTGTGTAGAATGAAAATTGGGGATTCAAAAATATAAAAAAACCCCAAAAACTTAATATTTTATAATTAAAATTCACAATCCATCGGGCCTACCCGCAACCCGTTCGGGCCGACCCTTTTAACCCGCCAACCCATTCGGGCCAACCCGTTTAGCCCGTTTTGTATTCGGGTAATAAAATTACAACCCTAACCCGCTCATATTACCGGGTTGTTCGGGCCAGCCCACGGGTTTCGGGTTGAATTGACATCCTTAGAAATGAATATGATCCAATGGGACATAAGGGGTAGTTTTTATTAGGCTTCATTTGGTACCATGGAACTCATGGCGTGAAATTGGAATAAGAGTTATCATTAAAATCTAATATCTGGTACTGTAAAAATTTTGGATTTAAAATTAAATTACAATTCAAAATTCTATCAATTATATTCTACAATTTGAATTTCTATCAAAAGTAGATATTTTAAATTTGAAATAGTTACTATCTCTCTATTCCACATAATTTGTGATCATGTTTTAACCCACTAAAAGTTTTAATAAATGTAATGAAAAGTGGATTAAAAAAAGTTAGTGGAATATGAGTTCCACTTTTATATATAGTTTTATAATAAATTGTGTGTAAGAAAATAAATTAGAGAGAATATAAAGTCCACTATCAAATATGATAAAAATAAAATACAAACACTATTAAAAATGATAAAAGTAAAATATGACAAATGAAATTGAAATGAGTTAGCTGAGAATAATTCAATACAAAAGCATACTTACTCCTACTGGTGTGGAGAGGGTCACTAGAACTAGCTAGTATGAAATAAAATAAAATAAAAACACATAACACAAATGGATAATTGTTAATTTTGGAGGTGTGGCACCTGGAAAACACACAAGGGTTGATCAATTTCAGATGGCAAATTATGATCAGCAAGCTGCCGATATCCCAGATTTGGATGAACCAAACTCGGCCCTATTTCTTCAAGCAAGAGCTCGGAAGAAGCCACAACGAAGCCCGCTCCTGCAGCGTTGCAGTCGATCTCAAGGCGCCCTGTCTTGTTGTTCAGTTTCAACCTTCCCGCCATGAAATCGTAATGCACCAGCACTTTTTCTAGCGCGATTTTGAGCATTTTGGCTACATTTTCAGCTTCCAAATCTGGATTTCGCTTGAAGAAATGGGCTGTTGGGGCATTATAATCCCCAATTTGATCGATATTCGACAAAAAAAATGATCGTTTCTGAGTTTCTTGCGAGGGGAAGATTAATGAAGATTTTTGGAATGTGATTTTGAGATCATCAAAAGCTGGAATGGGAGAGAGACCTGCCATTTTTGTGGGTTCAAGTATTTGGTGGAGTTTTGCGATACAAGCAGGGACGGAGTCTGAAATTTTTAATAATAGAGGCAAAAATATACGTGAAGATAATTTAAATATTTAAAAAGAGGCTATTAATGGAAGATTAATAAAAAAATGTTATAGCGAGTTATATTTATATGTATGTAGTTAAATATGAGCAGGCGCATTTGTCCGCAATAAGCTAGACCCGTCCCTATTGCAAGTTCTAGTTATTTATAGGGTTGATATATGATTCTATTATTATAAAAAATTGTAGTTGTGCTGGTGCATGTTTTGATGTACATATAATGTCCACTTATTTTATAGGTTTTAGTTATTTTTACTAAGGATAAAGAATTAGTTTGTATTTAAATTGTTTAAAAGTTAATGAGACGTATATATATATATAGGGATGTATTAAGATGACAACATTCTTTATTGTAACACCATACCACCATTTTAGGCCATTGGATCTGGAAATCGTGTGCTTGTCATGCTGCCACGTGTAAAAACACGGAAGGGTAAAATAGAAAATTTCTAATTTTACGTTACCAGATTTTTGTTCATTGAATATTGCAGTCTTACCACAACAATATTGCAGTCTACTACGACTGCAATATCTAATACAATAGACTCGCAATATCTAATACAGATGACTGCAAACCCGTGTTTTTTCACGAAACTTAATCTTGGGCGTCCATAGATGAGATCTAACGGACTACATTGGTGGTATGGTGTTATCTTAACTATGGTGCCACCATAGTGCACCCCTA